>NW_026999815.1:0-9635 GCF_036934945.1 Oncorhynchus masou masou
GTGTCAGGATTTGGCCAGGGTTGTTCCGGTTTTTGGTCACTAGATGCCCCATTTATTGCTTTTTGACCTTTTGCTTTCCCTTGATCCCCATTATTATTTGCACCTGTGCCTCGTTTCCCCTGATTGTATTTAAACCCTTAGTTTCCCTCAGTTCTTTGCTCTGTGTTTGTATGTTAGCACCCAGCCCTAGTATTCTGTGAACTCTTGTTGATCCCGGTGGACGCTCTTGTGGAATTCTGTTTTTTGTTCTTGTTTATTTATTTTTGAGTATCTTTTGAGCCTTTTTATGCTATACCTACCACCTTGTGGATTTACCTTTCTGTCTTGGAGGATTACCTTGTGGATTACCTTGTTCTTGTGGAATTCCTTTTGAGGTTGTGGAGTTACATGTTTTCCTGAAGGACTTCACTTTTTACTTTATTAAATACACCGTCTCAAGTACTGCTGTGTCTGCCTCATCTCCTGGGTTCTGCCGACTATTCGTGGCTCAGTTGGTTAAGTGTCTGTTTCTCACTCCGGAGACCCAGGTTCGTAACCGGATCCTGCCACACGGGTGATTGTTAAATAATAAATCAAAAAGAAAAGAACAGCTCTCCCCCATGAGACCCTTTCCGGGATACCTTTTCCCGTGCTCCGGGTCTTTCTGTATCCTGTCGGGCACACAAACTCAACTCCCTTGACTTAGCTTGGGTAACTGTATCCAACCACATGGAAGTCACCTCACCTCACATCCCCTAGTTCATCCCCGGGTTCGTAACCGGGTCCTGACAGAAACACAGAGCCAAAAATGAACCCAGAGGCAGCCAGTTCCCAGGACCTTGTTGCCATGCTGTCCCACCACCAGGAGACTGTCCAACGCCACGAAGCCGCCCTGGTTCAGCAAGAGGCCTTAATGGCTAGACATTCTCATCTTCTGTCGGAGATGCTGACTTCCATAAAGCAAATATCTGATCGACTTACCCGGCAACAGTTCCCGTCCCAGTACCTCAGATTCCCACGTACCCATGGCAGTTAACCCCCTGGCTGAACCTCGTCTTCCACCTCCCCAACGGTTCTCCAGGTGATCCAAGTGCTTGTAAAGGGTTTCTCACCCAATTTCTCTCTCCTTCGAGCTGCAACCCTCGTCGTTTCCACCGACCGGTCTAAGATGTATATCATCACCCTGCTGTTGGAAAAAGCCCTGGCCTGGGCTACTGCTGTGTGGGATGCCCCATAGTTCCTGCTGTGCCAGCTACTCTGCCTTTGCTGAGGAATTTAAACGAGTGTCTCAAGGCCCAAGCAGTGGTCCTGACTCTGACAAACAGCTCCTGACTCTCCACCAAGTTCGGCGCAGCGTGACGGACTATGCCATCCAGTTCCGCACGGTGGCAGCAGCGAGTGGCTGGAACAACGAGGCGCTCACGGTGTGCTTTCTGAAAGGCCTTTCCGACACTATCCAAGATTAACTGGCCACTCGGAACCACCGGACAATCTCGAGTCCCTGATCAAGTTGGCCTCACGCAGTGACCAGCGTCTGAGAGAGAGAACTCAACCGTAGACCTCTAGCCCCTATCAGTCCCAGCTCTGAGTCCCCACCTTTATCCTCGCTGGCTCCACCGGAACCCATGCAGATTGGACGCATCTCCCAGGCTGAGAGAGACCGCCGGATGAGGGAGCAGCTGTCTATGTGCGGCAAACCGGCCATTTCCGTTCCCACGTGTCCGGGCTCCAGGGAAACGCTCTGTCCGGCCAGCCAGGGGGGAACTGCTGGCAGGGAAACATAACCTCCTCCCATCCGTCCAACTCCCGTCTGCTCATTCCAGTCACCCTTTGCTGGGACAACCACAAGCTTCACCTTCAAGCCTTGGTAGACTCTGGAGCCGCAGGTAACTTCATGGATGGTGTCTGGGCGAAGGAGAATGGCGTTCCCTCTGAACCTCTAAGTGACCCCATGAGGGTTACTACATTGGATGGAAGATCTTTGGGATCTGGACTTGTCACTCATGTCACTACCTCCTTGCGACTTTCAGTTTCACAACACCAGGAATTGATGAACTTTCATTTGATCTCCTGTTCCGAGTTCCCTCTCGTCCTTGGATACCCCTGGCTTCACAGCCATAACCCTCACATCGACTGGTCTGTGGGCACTATCAAGCAGTGGGGTCCTACGTGCCAAGCTACTTGTATTTTCCAGAATTCCCGAGTTCTACTCCCGAGTCTTTAGAATCCATCGACCTGACCCAAGTTCCCGAGTGTTACCATGACCTCAAACTGGTGTTTAGCAAACAGAGGGCCACCATGCTACCACCCCATAGACCTTATGATTGCCCCATCGACCTGTTCCGGGCACTTGCCCCCAGGGTCGGATCTTTTCCCTATCTCCACCCGAACGAGCTGCTATGGATGCCTACATCAAGGGCGCTCTGGAAGCAGGCCTCATGCGTCCATCCACCTCCCGGCGGGAGCAGGGTTTTTCTTTGTGGCCAAGAAAGACGGTGGATTACGTCCTTGCATCGACTACCGGGGACTCAATACCATAACCGTCCGTAACCGTTACCCGCTACCCCTTATGGCCACAGCCTTCGAGCTGCTCCAGGAAGCAGTTGTTTTCACTAAGCTTGACCTGCGGAACGCATACCATCTTGTGCGGATCAGACCTGGTGACGAGTGGAAGACCGCTTTCCAACACGCCTACTGGTCACTATGAATACTTGGTGATGCCCTTCGGCCTGACCAACGCCCAGCGGTGTTCCAAGCGCTCATAAACGATGTGCTTAGTGATATGTTTAACATATTTGTTTTCGTTTTTGGATGACATCCTCATCTTTTTCGAGCTCCCTTCAAGAACACACAAAGCATGTCAGACAAGTACTCAAACGCCTCTAGACAGCCATCTGTACGTTAAGCCGGAAAAATGTGAATTCCATTCATCCCGAGTACAATTCCTGGGATTTGTAGTGGAGACCCGGTCGAGTCCAAATGGACCCCAGGAAGGTAGGGGCGGTAGCGGATTGGCCCACTCCCAAATCCGTTAAGGAAGTTCAGCGTTTCCTGGGCTTCACAAACTTTTACCGCAAGTTCATCAAGAACTTCAGCTTGGTGGCAGCCCCTCTCTCAGCTTTAACCAAGGGTGGCAATGCAAGGTTTTGTGGGGAAGAGAAGCTGAGACGGCCTTCCAAGGACTCAAGCAGCGCGTCTCTCTGCTCCCATCCTGATACTACCGACTACGGATGAACCGTTTGTGGTGGAGGTAGACGCATCAGAGGTTGGTGTTGGAGCTGTCCTGTCCCAGAGGGTGAAGGCAAGAAGCTTCATCCGTGCGCTTTCTTCTCACACCCCGCTTACCCCGGCTGAGAGGAACACGATGTGGGGGATCGTGAACTCCTAGCGGTTAAGATGGCATTGAAGGAATGGAGACACTGGCTCGTGGGGCTTCTCACCCGTTTCAAGTGCTTACGGACCACAAAAATCTGGAGTATATCCAGCAGCGAAGCGGTTGAACTCTAGACAAGCTAGATGGTCTCTTTTCTTCAATCGATTCCAGTTTATCCTCACCTATCGGCCCGGGTGAAGAAAAATCTCAAACCGGATGCCCTGTCCCGAGTCTACGCTCCTGCCATTCGAGATGACACGGACATGCCTGTCCTTCTGGCTGCTAAGATCGTGGCTCCGATCTCGTGGCAAGTTGAGGATACCGTGAGACGAGCTCAAGCTATCGAACCGGACCCGAAGGAGGTCCTGCCAATCGGTTGTTTGTCCCCAAGGCAGTGAGGACTCAGGTCCTTCTGTGGGGGCACTCCTCTCGCCTCACCTGTCACCCAGGCGTAGGTCGCACCTTGGAGTTCATCCAGCGTAAGTTCTGGTGGCCTACCATAACAGAAGACGTTGCCACTTTCGTCAATGCCTGCCCCTTGTGCTGCCAGGGCAAATCTTCTCACCTCCGCCCTCAAGGACTTCTTCACCCTTTACCTGTTCCCCACAGACCCTGGTCCCATATCTCATTGGACTTTATTACTGGCCTTCCTCCATACCATGGCAATACTACTATCCTAGTCATAATCGACAGGTTTTCAAAGGCGGCCAGGTTCGTCCCTCTGACTAAGTTACCTTCTGCCAAGCAAACGGCTGAGTTGGTAATTAATCATGTGTTTCGAGTCTTCGGCATTCCTCAAGATATGGTTTCTGACAGAGGTCCTCAGTTCGCCTCAAGGTTTTGGAAGGCCTTCTGCCAACTCATGGGGGCTTCTGCCAGTCTATCTTCAGGGTACCATCCGGAGTCCAACGGCCAAACAGAGAGGATGAATCAAGAGCTGGAAACCACCCTCCGATGTATGACTCGTAACAACCCGTCCACATGGTCGTCCTGTATTGTTTGGGCCGAATACGCGCACAACACCTTGCGCTCCTCCTCCACTGGTATGTCCCGCACAGTGTCAGTTTGGCTATGCACCTCCATTGTTCTTGGGACCAGGAGGCAGAAGTCAGAGTGCCTTCAGCCTTGAAGTTCGTCAGACGCTGTCGGCTTATGTGAAGGAAGACCCGTCTTAATCTTATGCGTTCCTCACAGAGGTACCAACAACAAGCCACTTACCAACACTTCCGGGTTGGAGCGAGCGGTCGCATCTACACTTCGGTCCGCAGGTAGTATAACTTTTCATTACATTTCATTATAGTACAACGGTTTGATTTGTCTAATCTTAGCAATTTCTTCTTAGCTAGCTACATAGCCGTCTTTGTATCAAAGATAATTGCGTAATTATCGTATTTCTGTCGTCCTAACGTAGTCTACACTGCTATCTGCCCAGCAGCTAGCTAACGTCCACCGTCTACCGAATACCAGCACTGTAGAAACTATTACACTCAACTGAACGACTTGATTAGTGTAGTGTTAGCTAGCCTACATAGTTGTCTTTGCTGTCTTCGTATCCAAGATAATCGTGTAGTTTAGAGTGTGTAGACTTAGAGTGATTATCTTAATTTACCGAGGTTAAGCTAGCCAGCTATTTGTCGTCCTTAACGTAGGAGATACTGCTAGCTAGCTAGCCAACAGCTAGCCAACGTCTACCGAATAGAACTTCAACAACCCGGTCAACATTCTTCGCTTCACAGGTAGTATCACATTTTTCATTTCACTTCATTACAGTACAACGGTTTGATTTGTTTGATCGTAGCTAGCTAGCTACATAGCCGTCTTTGTATCAAAGACAATTGTGTAGTCTAGAGCGATTTTCTAGGTTAGCTAGCCAGCTATTGTCGTTCTTTTAATGTAACGTAACGTAATCAACACTGCTAGCTAGCCAGCTAGCCCCCCCGAATAGCAGCACTGTAGAAACTATTACACTCAGCAGAACGACTTGATTAGTGTAGTGTCAACAACGCAACCACTGCCAGCTAGCCTACAAAGTCAACAACGCAGCCACTGCCAGCTAGCCTACTCCAGCAGTACTGTATCATTTTAGTCAATAAGATTCTTGCTACGTAAGCTTAACTTTCTGAACATTCGAGACGTGTAGTCCACTTGTCATTCCATCTACTTTGCATTAGCGTAGCCTCTTCTGTAGCCTGTCAACTATGTGTCTATCTATCCCTGTTCTCTCCTCTGCACAGACCATACAAACGCTCCACACCGCGTGGCCGCTGCCACCCTAATCTGGTGGTCCCAGCGCGCCCAAGACGTTCCACGTGGGTTCCAGGTCTCCGGTGGCCTCTGGAACTGCCGATCTGCGGCCAACAAGGCAGAGATCATCTCAGCCTATGCCTCCTCAGTCCCTCGACTTCTTGGCACTGACGGAAACATGGATCCACAGATAACACTGTTATTCTACTGCTCTCTCTTCGTCCGCCCACGTGTTCCTCGCACACCCGAGCTTCTGGTCAGCGGGGTGGTGGCACGGGATCCTCATCTCTCCCAAGTGGTCATTCACTCTTTCTCCTTACCCATCTGTCTATCGCCTCCTTTGAATTCCATGCTGTCACAGTTACCAGCCCTTTCAAGCTTAACATCCTATATTTATCGCCCTCCCAGGTTCCTCGAGAGTTCATCAATGAGCTTGATGCCTTGATGAGCTCCTTTCCTGAGGACGGCTCACCTCTCACAGTCCTGGGCGACTTTAACCTCCCCCACGTCTACCTTTGACTCATTCCTCTCTGCCTCCTTCTTTCCACTCCTCTCCTCTTTTGACCTCACCCTCTCACCTTCCCCCCCCCACTCACAAGGCAGGCAATACGCTCGACCTCATCTTTACTAGATGCTGTTCTTCCACTAACCTCATTGCAACTCCCTCCAAGTCTCCGACCACTACCTTGTATCCTTTTCCTCCGCTCTCATCCAACACTTCCACCTCTACCTCTTCGGATGGTATGCGTCCCAACCTTCGCCTCTCCCCCGCTACTCTCTCCTCTTCCATCCTATCATCTCTTCCCTCTGCTCAAACCTTCTCCAACCTATCTCCTGATTCCTGCCTCCTCAACCCCTCTCTTCCCTTTCTGCATCCTCGACTCTCTATGTCCCCTATCCTCCAGGCCGGCTCGGTCCTCCCTCCCGCTCCGTGGCTCGACGACTCATTGCGAGCTCACAGAACAGGGCTCCGGGCAACCGAGCGGAAATGGAGGAAAACTCGCCTCCTGCAGACCTGGCATCCTTTCGCTCCACCTCCTCTCTACATTTTCCTCCTCTGTCTCTGCTGCTAAAGCCACTTTCTACCACTCTAAATTCCAAGCATCTGCCTCTAACCCTAGGGAAGCTCTTTGCCACCTTCTCCTCCCTCCTGAATCCTCCTCCCCTCCCCCTCCTCCCTCTCTACAGATGACTTCGTCAGCCATTTTGAAAAGAAGGGTCGACGACATCCGTCCTCGTTTGCTAAGTCAAACGACACTACTGGTTCTGCTCACACTGCCCTACCCTGTGTTCTGACCTCTTTCTCCCCTCTCTCTCCAGATGAAATCTCGCTTCTTGTGACGGCCGGCCGCCCAACAACCTGCCCCGCTTGACCCTATCCCCTCTCTTCTCCAGACCATTTCCGGAGACCTTCTCCCCTTACCTCACCTCGCTCATCAACTCATCCCTGACCGCTGGCTACGTCCCTTCCGTCTTCAAGAGAGCGAGAGTTGCACCCCTTCTAAAAAAACCTACACTCGATCCCTCCGATGTCAACAACTACAGACCAGTATCCCTTCTTTCTTTTCTCTCCAAAACTCTTGAACGTGCCGTCCTTGGCCAGCTCTCCGCTTATCTCTCTCAGAATGACCTTCTTGATCCAAATCAGTCAGGTTTCAAGACTAGTCATTCAACTGAGACTGCTCTTCTCTGTATCACGGAGGCGCTCCGCACTGCTAAAGCTAACTCTCTCTCCTCTGCTCTCATCCTTCTAGACCTATCGGCTGCCTTCGATACTGTGAACCATCAGATCCTCCTCTCCACCCTCTCCGAGTTGGGCATCTCCGGCGCTGCCCACGCTTGGATTGCGCCCTACATGACAGGTCGCTCCTACCTGGTGGCGTGGCAAGAATCTGTCTCCTCACCACGCGCTCTCACCACTGGTGTCCCCAGGCTCTGTTCTAGGCCCCTCTCCTATTCTCGCTATACACCAAGTCACTTGGCTCTGTCATAACCTCACATGGTCTCTCCTATCATTGCTATGCAGACGACACACAATTAATCTTCTCCTTTCCCCCTTCCGATGACCAGGTGGCGATCGCATCTCTGCATGTCTGGCAGACATATCCCAGTGTGGATGACGGATCACCACCTCAAGCTGAACCTCGGCAAGACGGAGCTGCTCTTCCTCCCGGGAAGGACTGCCCGTTCCATGATCTCGCCATCACGGGGTTGACAACTCCATTGTGTCCTCCTCCCAGAGCGCTAAGAACCTTGGCGTGATCCTGGACAACACCCTGTCGTTCTCAACTAACATCGGGCGGTGGCCCGTTCCTGTAGGTTCATGCTCTACCACATCCATAGAGTACGACCCTGCCTCACACAGGAAGCGGCGCAGGTCCTAATCCAGAGCACTGTCATCTCCCGTCTGATTACGGCAACTTCCGCTGTTGGCTGGGCTCCCTGCCTGTGCCATTAAACCCTACAACTCATCCAGAACGCCGCAGCCCGTCTGTGTTCAACCTTCCCAAGTTCTCTCACGTCACCCCTCTCCTCCGCTCTCTCCACTGGCTTCCAGTTAGGCTTCGTGATCCGCTACAAGACCATGGTGCTTGCCACGGAGCTGTGAGGGGAACGGCACCGCAGTACCTCCAGGCTCTGATCAGGCCCTACACCCAAACAAGGGCACTGCGTTCATCCACCTCTGGCCTGCTCGCCTCCCTACCACTGAGGAAGTACAGTTCCCGCTCAGCCCAGTCAAAACTGTTCGCTGCTCTGGCCCCCAATGGAACAAACTCCCTCACGACGCTCAGGAGAGCGGAGTCAATCACCACCTTCCGGAGACACCTGAAACCCCACCTCTTTATGAATACCTAGGATGGGATAAAGTAATCCTTCTCACCCCTTAAATGATTTAGATGCACTATTGTAAAGTGGCTGTTCCACTGATTTCATACAGAATTCACCAATTTGTAAGTCGCTCTGGATAAGGCGTCTGCAAAATGACTTAAATGTAAATGTAAGCCAACAGACGCCGCCGTCCGGCCTACCCCTGCGCCCTGGCCAGAGAGTCTGTCCACAAGAGACTTACCACTACGGTGGAGTCTCGCAAGCTGTCCCAAAGATACATCGGTCCTTTAAGGTTGCCAGGAGAGTTAACCCAGTTTCTTATCGCCTACACTTACCCAGATCCCTTAAGATTAATCCCCGTTTCACATTTCCTTATTAAAACCTGTTGTTTTTCTCCCTTGTCCCGGCAGACAGACTCCCTCCGGGCCTCATTGTCATTGGAGGCCAGCCGGCTTATATCGTCCATCGGATGCTGATTCCCGCCCCGGGTGCAGCGGTCCTGGCAGTATCTGGTGGACTGGGAAGGCTACGGTCCCGCGAGGGAGCGCTCCTGGGTTCCTGCCAAAGACATACTGGACCCTGACCTCATTCGTCAGTTCAGGGCCCTCCACCCGAGAGATGCTGGTAGGAACGTCCCAGGAGACGTTCTAGGGGGATTCTGTCAGGATTTGGCCAGGGTTGTTCCGGTTTTGGTCACTAGATGCCCCCATTGTGCTTTTTGACCTTTTGCTTTCCCTTGATCCCCATTATTATTTGCACCTGTGCCTCGTTTTCCCTGATTGTATTTAAACCCTTAGTTTCCTCAGTTCTTTGCTCTGTGTTTGTATGTTAGCACCCAGCCCCTAGTATTCTGTGAACTCTTGTTGATCCGGTGGACGCTCTTGTGGAATTCTGTTTTTGTTCTTGTTTATTTATTTTTGAGTATCTTTTGAGCCTTTTTATGCCAGACCTACCACCTTGTGGATTTACCTTTCTGTCTTGGAGGATTACCTTGTGGATTACCTTGTTCTTGTGGAATTCCTTTTGAGGTTGTGGAGTTACATGTTTTCCTGAAGGACTTCACTTTTTACTTTATTAATTAATTAATTTATTTTATTGTACACCGTCTCAAGTGCCTCATCTTCTGGGTTCTGCCGACTATTTGTGGCTCAGTTGGTTAAGTGACTGTTTCTCACTCCGGAGACCCGGGTTCGTAACCGGGTCCTGACAG
>NW_026999816.1:0-9634 GCF_036934945.1 Oncorhynchus masou masou
GGATTTTGTCAATATTTTGAGAGGAGTACAGCAAAGCAGATATTCAACATATTATTTTACACAATCTTTAACACATTATTTTAGAATCTTTAACACATTACTTTAAAATGTTTGCAACTGGAAGTTTTTAGAAATGATATGATACATATTTGTATTTCCTTGATTTGTCAACTGGAGCATAACTTACATTTTTTATTAGTTGTTCAGTAACCCAGCTTGACGTCTGTGTGTGTGTGCATCAGTGGTGATTTTAGCATGTACAGCTGAAGTCAGAAGTATACATACACTTAGGTTGGAGTCAATAAACTAGTTTTTAAAACCACTCCACAAATGTATTGTTACAAACTATAGTTTTGGATGTTTCCAAGTTAGGACATATACTTTGTGAATGACACAAGTAATTTTCCCAACAACTTAAAGACAGATTATTTCACTTAGAATGCAATGTATCACAATTCCAGTGGGTCTGAAGTTCACATACACTAAGGTGACACTAAGTTGACTGTGCCTTTAAACAGCTTGGAAAATGGCTTTAGAAGCTTCTGATAGGCTAATTGACATCATTTGAGTCAATTGGAGCTGTAGCTGTGGATGTATTTCCAAGGCCTACCTTCAAACTCAGTGCCTCTCTGATTGGACATCATGGGAAAATCAAAAGAAATCAGCCAAGACCTCAGATAATAATTGTATACCGCCACGAATCTGGTTCATCCTTGGGAGCAATTCCCAAACGCAAGTATAACCACCATGATGCAGAAAGTGCAAGTCAATCCCGGAACAACAGCAAAAGGACCTTGTGAAGATGCTGGAGGAAACAGGTACAAACGTATCTATATTCACAGTAAAACAAGTCCTATATTGACTGAAAGGCCGCTCAGCAAGGAAGAAGCCACTGCTCCAAAAAAAAAGCCAGACTGAGGTTTGCAACCGCACGGGGGACAAACTTCATGCTTTTTGTGAGAAATGTCCTCTGGTCTGATGAAACAAAAATAGAACTGTTTGGCCATAATGACCATCTTTGTGTTTGGAGGAAAAAGGGGGAGGCTTGCAGAGTCGAAGAACACCATCTCCAACCGTGAAGCACGGGGTGGCAGCATCATGTTGTGCAGTTTGCTTTGCTGCAGGAGGGACTTCTACAAAATAAAAAGGAAAATTATGTGGATATATTGAAGCAACATCTCAAGACATCAGTCAAGAAGTTAAAGCTTGTTCACAAATGGGTCTTCCAAATGGACAATGACTCCAAGCATACTTCCAAAGTTGTGGCAAAATGGCTTAAGGACAACAAAGTCAAGGTATTGGAGTGGCCATCACAAAGCCCTGACCTCAATCCCATTGAAAATTTGTGGGCATAACTGAAAAAGTGTGTGCGAGCAAGGAGGCCTGCAAACCTGACTCAGTTACACCAGCTCTGTCAGGAGGAACTGGCCAAAATGTACCTAACTTAATGTGGGAAGCGTTTGACCCATGTCAAACCATTTAAAGGCAATGCTATCAAATAGTAATTGAGTGTATGTAAACTTCTGACCCACTGAAAATGTGATGAAAGAAATAAAAGCTGAAATAAATAATTCTCTACCATTATTCTGATATTTCAAATTCTTAAAATAAAGTGGTGATCCTAACTGAACAAAGACAGTGAATCTTTACTAGGATTAAATGCCGGGAATTGTGAAGAACAGAGTTTAAATGTATTTGGTGTATATAAACTTCCGACTTCAACTGTAAATCTTGGTGGGGCATATAGTTAAAAAAAAAAAGTGGGATGCATGCCAGCAAAGCCACAACACAAGACCAATCAATACATGAATTGCACTATAAAAGTGACAAACAATACCCACAAACTGCTAGGGCCACCATGACTTGTTTAACCGAATGTGGTTTCTAATGACAATTGAGATGTACAAACTATGGCATACAATGTCGAGATGACCATTCAAATGTATTTACCCAGTCAGAGCTGGTTTTTTCCCCTACTTGTCATTTGTCTTGAACTCACTGAATGCCAAAACCAAAATAACATGCAAAACAGGCTTCCCCCCCCGCAAAAAAAAAATGTATATATTTTTGGGGGGATAAAAATGTGTCAAAAAATGTGAGACTCAAAGCCCGTTGCCCTGAATGACTTGCCGCTGGCATGCATGCACAGGCCACCAGCCACAATGCCTTGGTATGGTCAAAATAATATTATTTAGAATCTTGTCATTGTAAAGGAGTTTCTGTTGACGAAAGGGAAGAGGATTCTGTAAAGTGGATTCAAGGCTAATGGATTGTTGTAAAAAGTGCAGATGAGGGCTTGGCTACTCTAAAACACAGAAAAGGACCCACATGTCTGAGTTCACATTTCAGCTGAAGCTGCTGCAAAGAGTCCTCACACAGTCTTTTCTCTTTGTACCTGTCCCTCTCCATGAAATACCCTAATGAAACAATATTCCAAAACATGTTGTTTTAAATAATGCATTTTAAATATGTAATTTTTGAACTTCCATTTTCATGCCTAATATCTTTTCATCTTCCTGATCCATCCCTCCAACTCACAGCACACTAGATAAATAAAGGTTACATTTAAAAAAAAACTTGCAGAGAGCACCCCAGTGTGGTTGCATTTTCGCCCAGCAGAATGCCAAGATGGTTGTAAGTCGCTCTGGATAAGAGCGTCTGCTAAATGACTTAAATGTAAAAATGTAAATGTTGCCCTGCTCCCACCCACAGGCACCGAAATGTTTCGCCGCCTCACCCTTGAGTTGTTTCCAGAGATAGAGAGCCTGAGATGAGGAAGCAGAGGAAGAGAGGCCGAGAATAATATAATAATAATAATAATATATCCCATTTAGCAGACGCTTTTTGTCCAAAGCGACTTTATAAGTCGGCTGGGGGCCACTACTTTTACATGGGTGGCCCCAGCAGGAATCGAACCCACGAAAGCCATGCTCTACCGACTGAGCCACAGTCGGAGGAAGCAGAGGAGCAGGAGAGAAAAAGGCCCTGAAACATTGAGGTACATTAAACATTTTTTTATCATTTTGCAGACACTTATTCAGATTCCAGAGTGACTTTATTTTACAATCAGTGGATTTAAATAAGGTAATTAAAATGTCCATATATCACAGTCAAGCCATTGCAAGTAAAACTTGCTTTCAAAATAGCTGCTATCTGCAAAATCAGTGCTCGTAAGAAATGTTAAAGTGTTTGTAATTAGGTTTTTTTTTACCTTTCCGGAGGTGGCAGAGGAGGACTTGCCAAAGCCAGCCGTCGACCTGGATACCGGCAAGGCCCTGACATTCA
The DNA here is from genome assembly GCF_036934945.1 of Oncorhynchus masou masou. Lineage (NCBI taxonomy): Eukaryota > Metazoa > Chordata > Actinopteri > Salmoniformes > Salmonidae > Oncorhynchus > Oncorhynchus masou. Next base: position 3,286 of record NW_026999816.1, read on the forward strand.
TCTACGGAGACCAGCCACCTGAGCTGTTCAACACACCTCTGGAGGAACTGGATCCTTTCTACAAATCACACTGCAGTCCCTTAGTGGCCTGAGGGCTGAGGGTTCACATAACCAGACATCATCACAAAGTTATTTCCTTTACAATAAGCTCAAATCAAAGGTATATTTACACATTCCAAGTAATCTTATTACATTGTTATTATTCAGAGGGTAAATGCCCTCTGATTACAACAATTACTACAAACTCAATTTTGCTAATATCTTTGAGACAAACATCAATACATTCAATTAAAGTAAAGAAAATATTATACTTCAAATATTTCTTCACTAATCTTTACTTCTTGTTTTTCAGACCTTTTATTGTCATCACCAAAGGGAATACAATCTTTAGGTTCAATGCTGAGCCTGCCTGCTATATTCTAACACCCTTCAGTATTCTTAAGAGAAGATCCATCAAAATTCTCATACATTCATATCCGTTCAATACAAATATCTCACTGATCTACATTATACATAAATATTACTTAGGATCCTGCTGAATGTTCAGAGTCCAATAAATGTGCTACGGTGTATTTGTGTGTGTGTGTGTGTGTGTGTGTGTGTGTGTGTGTGTGTGTGTGTGTGTGTGTGTGTGTGTGTGTGTGTGTGTGTGTGTGTGTGTGTGTGTGTGTGTGTGTGTGTGTGTGTGTGTGTGTGTGTGTGTGTGTGTGTGTGCGTGCGTGCGTGTGTGTGTGGAGAATCAGAGCAGGTGGTTAGTCCGGTTCAGCAGTGATCAGCAGTCTTATGTCCTGTAGATAGAAACGGTCTCTGAGCCTGTTGTTATCAGACCTCATGATCCGATACCATGTGCCCGACAGTAAGGGATTGAAATTCAACAGGTTTTTCCGTAAGGGATACTACACTCAATATGGAATTTGTTCCATTCGTGGCTCTTAAATATCTATCTAAAAACTATGACAACCATCCTGCCAATATTCTTAAATGGTTTCCTCTCATTGCATGATGTTTGGGACAGAGCCAATCTCTGCTCTCTTTATAGGTCGTGTGCGTGTCTGCTTGACGCGCTGGGATGGAGGTGTGAGACATCCATCCATCTGTTTATCCGGCTTGCAGGGTTGGGGTGCACCAGTTGCCGTTCCTCTGTGAGTCCTAAAATGGCACCCTATTCCCTATATAGTGCACTACTTTTTAGTTCACTATGTAGGGAATAGTGTGCCTATTTGAGACTCAGCCTCTGTTTGGCTCCTGGGGTCCTGGCATGTGGGCTCTGCGTCAGATCTGGCCCTACATCCCAGTATTACACATTATATATATCCCAGAAGACTGAAATATAACACAACATTTTGACATAGTTTATTTATTATGAAAAATATGAATAACATTCCACCCATGAGGCCACTAGTGGGAGATCGACTGCAGGAAAGAGATGTATACAATTACTTTTATATGACTTAAATTACTTTCTAAACAAGAAAGAAAAACATGCTATGAACAGGAGGTAGGAAATCAGGTTTAAATGTAAAGGTTTAAATCTATTACCTGTAAGAGTGAGTCAGAAATAATCAACAATATCTGTATGATGAAACCATTGGATCTGATGCAACTGAAAGTTCGAGACTTGAAATGTATAGGAGAAAAAGCTTCACTCAGCTTTGATTAGAATATTTTCTGAAGGCACTTTTTACAATGTCACCAGTGAGTTGTACTATTTTGTGTATGCTCTGTCTATGCTCTAAGCTGCTCTAACAAGTTTCCTTACTACAGTGATGCAACTTTGTGCTCATTATGTTACGATATGGCAACATTATCAGATGTACAGAGATGGTGGGCAGGATTATGTTGCTGCTCAGCTGCTTTATCTGTGGCAGGAGCCGGGGGAAGATTCTGGCACTCTCAAATATTCTGATGGAGACAGAGAGAGAGAGAGAGAGAGAGAGAGAGAGAGAGAGAGATACAGAACAGGAGGATTTGTGTTAAACAGAAAGCTAGAAAGTGATTTAACTGATTGATCCCCAGGAGGAATATTGTGTGTGTGTGTGGAGGCCTGTATATGTGTGTGTAATTATTTGTTTAGCAATGTCAAGTACATAATTAAAAACGTTGTTGTTACTGGAACAAAGTGTAATTTTCTAAAGGATGCACCCTCTTTTGAAGAGTTTTAGGCCTTACACCGTTTTCAGAGTTATATAATGCCTTCTAAAATTAATACAATTTTACAGAATATCTATAATATTTGTGTAATGTAGGATGCAGTGATTGACTGCATGTGCTATTTTATATAGGTTAGAGTGCAGGTAGCCTATATGCATGCATGTGTAGGTTAAAACATTGCATTAACTCAAGTTCCGGCACTCAAATTTCCTTAAATTGTATAACACCATTTAAACATTTAAAAAATAGAGCTTTAGACAGACTACAACTTAAAAACTGGCATAGACAATCTATCTAGGCCACTCTAGAGGAAAAGCAGAACAGGCCAGTCAGAGTGGTAGGCAGCAGCATATTCCTCACCTGTATAGTTTAAAAAAAAGTATATTTAAATGACGACCTCAGAAATGGATAGTCTTGATTGTTCTTTGCATCCCAAAACATTTTGGAACAAACGCTTTGGAACAGCGCTAAAAATACTTCTCAAATCATGACTGCATTACTATGTTACTATTCCTGTAGTTAATGTTGCTGTCATATCCTCAATTGTATATATATAATTTTTTTTAAACATAGTGCATTAGCCTATCTTTACTAAAGCACGAGAAACGAGTTGTGGTTAAAAAGTGTGAAAAGTTTGGACTAAGTGATGACCCTACCTGAGCGAACTCGGTTTCATTGAAGACACACCATGCGTCAGCAACAGCTGTCCTGCAGCGTGAATAGTCTCTGAGAAGGGGGAAAGGTTATCAGTGAAGGCTTGAAAGAAGACTTACCACCGGGTTACTTGGCTCTTGTGGGAATACATTTTTTGTTGTTGTTGACAGGACAAGGTAAACCAGGTTAGGTAAACAAAAACAGAGAGGTGTCAGTCATCTTTTAGAGCCGCGGTGATATTTTGCTGAGGGGGGGGGGCACTTGAGCTGTTTGTTTGCATTGGACATTTTGAAGTCAGTCTGTCAGTTGGGGCTTTGAACTTCACATAATCTTCTTGCTATGTTTACAGTGTGGTGCAATCATGACAACATGGCCGGTGGCTGTACAAGATTGAATTCATTCCTGCCAAGCAAGTAAATAATTGAATCACTGACATCTTGAAGTTATTATTATAGCCTATCTATAGAAACAAGTGTAGTGCCTTGGCTATTGCCGGTTTCCTACATAGCCAAGCCTACACCTGTCTCACCCAAGTAGGCTACAGTCGATTAGTTTACTAGTCTTGTGATCCAGTTCTATGAAATCATGATTGAAATTACTGACACATTGGTAATTTATATTGGAAATGTATATTATTAAGCTTCCTAAAGACGTTAAGAGTCATCCACGGGTCATTACTTTCCCAGTGCTTCATAGCCTAACCATATTGCTTCAGTTGCTGGTTAATTATGGGATATTGTGAACACAAGTTTATAAGCATGGGGTGAAACCATATTGGACTTTACGGAGTATAAGTTTGCTCTGTGATGTATTTTATAGTCTTGTGATGTATTTCATAGTATTTCACCTGTCAACAGTAGGTCCTATCAACACTGTTTTGTACACTGAATATATGGACATGTTTGGTCTGATCCCACTTGCATGGATATCAACAAAGATTAAGAGTGTGATATATCCTTGATCATGTTTTTTTAAAACTTGGATCAAAGTATCGATACCATAACACAAGTACTGTACTGGCTGCTGTGAGATGTGATTTGGAGAAATGACATGCTCAGCAGGTTAACATGCCATGGACATAGCAGAACGTTTACGCAATAGCCACTGCTGTGACACAGGAGACAACTGTGTATGTCCCTTACAGAAATTAATTAGGGCATTTACTACTGGCATGTGTGTGAAAAGCATCAAGATTGGTGTCAGTGAATAACCAGAATGTTCTCTTTAACGTGATGCAGAGCAGGCAATGATGGAAACGTTGTCTGGCCAGCCATGCACAATTTAGAGTGCATTTTCTGCAATTTCTGTGCCTGGTAACTCTAATTAACTTATCCTCTGTAGCAGAGGTTACTCTGGAGTCTTCCTTTCCTGCTTCGGCCCTCATGAGAGCCAGTTTCATCATGATGGTTTTTGCGACTGCACTTGAAGAAACTTTTCAAAGTTCTTGAAATGTGCCGTATTGACTGACCTTCATGTCTTAAAGTAATGATGAACTGTCGTTTCTCTTTTGCTTATTTGAGCTTTTCTTGCCATAATATGGACTTGATATTTTACCAAATAGGACTATCTTCTGTATCCCCACCTTGTCACAACGCAACTGATTGGCTGAAACGCATTAATAAGGAAAGAGAATCCACCAATGTACTTTTAAGAAGGCACACCTGTTAATTGAAATGCATTCCAAGTGAAGCTGGTTGAGAGTAAGCAAAGTTGTCATCAAGGCAAAGGCTAGCTATTTGAAGATCCTCAAATGTAAAATATATTTTGATTTGTTTAGCACTTTTTGGTTACTACATGATTCCATGTGTGTTATTTCATAGTTTTGAGGTCGTCACTATTATTCTTCAATGTAGAAGAAAAAACTTTGAATGAGTAGGTGTTCTAAAACTTTTGACTGGTAGTGTATTTATATACTACATAAATATAGCTAACTCTCTATCTCTCTCTCTCTTGCTTCACCTTAATTTTGGAATAAATGAATTTGTTCAAAACTATTGTCTTTTTCTCTGTTTGAGTCAACTTCTCACCACATTTTATGCATTGCAGTGCTAGCTAGATTTATCTTATGCTTTCAGTACTAGACATTCTCTGATCCTTTGATTGGGTGGATACCATGTCAGTTCATCCTGTGTGCATCTGATAGGTTGCTGATTTCCTCTGGGAAGGTTTTAAAAGTTACTGTATAAGTCGATGGAAGGGGGAGAACCATGTTGCAGAGGGACAGATTCTTATTATTATAAGAATCTTATTATAGGTTTTCTGCAAAGTCTTGGGACTTTGGACTTAACCTCACACAATTGTTATCTTCTTAACATGCTTACTGGTAAATAGATTTGGGAGATAATCAAATGATCAGTCTGTAGTCTAAAGATTATACATGAAACAACTATTGAAATAATGATGTAGAACAAGCTCATCATCCGTCATTATAGCTATAGCTGCATAAAATAATAAGCTGACTGATTTAACTTATCGAGGCAATCCCTCATGTCCAATAGTGTTGCAATTCTGATCTCATCCTCCTGTGATCCAAAACTGAGCATGCCACAGGGCAGGCTTTTACACTGAGCACAGCCCTTGTGTGGATAGAATCACGTACTTGTGAAGCCAATAGGAAGTAGTCACCTCGAAGAGCTGCGGTCGTGAACATGTAGTTTCCCTTGAACTAGATAATATTGAGATTTTATACACATTTTGTTGCCATGTCCAATAAGTTTGTGCAGCTGCAATTAATATAAATAGTAATTGTAGTAATAAACATTAAAGACAACATAACTAGCCATAATATTGGACGCTTTCTGCAACAATTCACCATTTACATTTTAGACCGTGTCTGTTCAGTGACTTGAATGTAACCCAGTGATCCACTGGCCTTCATTTCTCTAAGAACTATCCATCATGAAGTGGTTCCTTTCAGTAGAACAATGTCCCTGTGCCCCCTGCTACGACACATGGGTAGAACAGTTAGACTATGGGGACGGGTGTGCAACTAGAATGTGAACTTTTTCCAACCTGCATGGGGCTGGAGGTGGAACTTTTGTTTTAATCCAGCAAAATGTCCATCAGTCTAAATAGGACTGTCAGCAAAGGGGTTCCTTCAGAACTGGTCTATGTGTAAAGAAATCCAAAACCGTAGTGTGAAAGTATAGCGGAGGGCTCTGCAGTCATGCTGACCCAAAAGGTAACAATCCTGGAAGCCTGGAAGAGGCACAGGACCTTTCTGAGGAAGAAAGCTAAAGACCTGGAAAGATGCCCTCGTGGATATTCACAGGTGGTGATTGGGGTTCACAGTCTCAATGTTAGGTTGTGAGTTAGAAGTTCTCTGTTTGTCCTTAAAGATGTGATGGTAGTCCGTGCTCAATTATCAACATGGTTGGTACACTCAGAAAATAACTTGAATAAAATAAAACAATTTAATCGCTAATAATATCCTAAATTGAATGGACCACAACCACATTGGTGGTTGTATGCAAGAGGGAATGGGTTTGATTGTCTAAGCCAAAGTCGACAGGTTTTGTTGTGCTAAGTAAAATTTTACATATGC
>NW_026999817.1:0-9632 GCF_036934945.1 Oncorhynchus masou masou
TTTCTCAACTTTAGCAGGAGGGATAACATATTGGGTTTCTCAACTTTAGCAGGAGGGATAACATATTGGGTTTCTCAACTTTAGCAGGAGGAGATAACATATTGTGTTTCTCAACTTTAGCAGGAGGAGATAACATTGTGTTTCTCAACTTTAGCAGGAGGAGATAACATATTGTGTTTCTCAACTTTAGCAGGAGGGATAACATATTGTGTTTCTCAAATTTAGCAGGGAGGAGATAATATATTGTTTCTCAACGTTAGCAGGAGGAGATAAAGATGTTGTGTTTTCAACTTTAGCAGGAGGAGATAACATATTAGCAGGAGGGTTTCTCAACTTTAGCAGGAGGGATAACATATTGTGTTTCAACTTTTCAACTTTAGCAGGAGGAGATAACATATTGTGTTTCTCAACTTTAGCAGGAGGAGATAACATATTGGGTTTCTCAACTTTAGCAGGGAGGGATAACATATTGGGTTTCTCAACTTTAGCAGGGAGGGATAACATATTGTGTTTCTCAACTTTAGCAGGGAGGGATAACATATTGTGTTTCTCAACTTTAGCAGGAGGGATAACATATTGGGTTTCTCAACTTTAGCAGGAGGAGATAACATATTGTGTTTCTCAACTTTAGCAGGAGGAGATAACATATTGTGTTTCTCAACTTTAGCAGGAGGAGATAAACATATTGTGTTTCTCAACTTTAGCAGGAGGAGATAACATATTGTGTTTCTCAACTTTAGCAGGGAGGGATAACATATTGTGTTTCTCAACTTTAGCAGGAGGAGATAACATCAACTTGATAGACAGGGAGGATATATTGTTTCTCAACTTTAGCAGGAGGGATAACATACTTTAGCAGGAGGGATAACATATTTGTTTCTCAACTTTAGCAGGGGAGGGATAACATATTGTGTTTCTCAACTTTAGCAGGAGGAGATAACATATTGTGTTTCTCAACTTTAGCAGGAGGAGATAACATATTGTGTTTCTCAACTTTAGCAGGAGGGATAACATATTGTGTTTCTCAACTTTAGCAGGGAAGGATAACATATTGGGTTTCTCAACAGGAGGAGATAACATATTGGTAAGCTAACCTTTAGCAGGAGGAGATAACATATTGTGTTTCTCAACTTTAGCAGGAGGGATAACATATTGGGTTTCTCAACTTTAGCAGGGAGGAGATAACATATTGTGTTTCTCAACTTTAGCAGGGAGGGATAACATATTGTGTTTCTCAACTTTAGCAGGAGGAGATAACATATTGTGTTTCTCAACTTTAACAGGAGGAGATAACATATTGTGTTTCTCAAATGTTAGCAGGAGGAGATAACATATTGTGTTTCTCAACTTTAACAGGAGGAGATAACATATTGTGTTTCTCAACTTTAGCAGGAGGAGATAACATATTGTGTTTCTCAACTTTAGCAGGAGGAGATAACATATTGTGTTTCTCAACTTTAGCAGGAGGGATAACATATTGTGTTTCTCAACTTTAGCAGGAGGGATAACATATTGTGTTTCTCAACTTTAGCAGGAGGGATAAATATATTGTGTTTCTCAACTTTAGCAGGAGGGATAACATATTGGGTTTCTCAACTTTAGCAGGAGGGATAACATATTGTGTTTCTCAACTTTAGCAGGAGGGATAACATATTGTGTTTCTCAACTTTAGCAGGAGGGATAACATATTGGGTTTCTCAACTTTAGCAGGGAGGGATAACATATTGTGTTTCTCAACTTTAGCAGGAGGAGATAACATTGTGTTTCTCAACTTTAGCAGGAGGGATAACATATTGTTTCTCAACTTTAGCAGGAGGGATAACATATTGTGTTTCTCAACTTTAGCAGGGAGGGATAACATATTGTGTTTCTCAACTTTAGCAGGAGGAGATAACATATTGTGTTTCTCAACTTTAGCAGGAGGGATAACATATTGTGTTTCTCAACTTTAGCAGGGAGGGATAACATATTGTGTTTCTCAACTTTAGCAGGAGGAGATAACATATTGTGTTTCTCAACTTTAGGAGGGATAACATATTGTGTTTCTCAACTTTAGCAGGAGGGATAACATATTGTGTTTCTAGCCAACTTTAGCAGGAGGGATAACATATTGTGTTTCTCAACTTTAGCAGGAGGAGTTTCTCAACTTTAGCAGGAGAGGGATAACATATTGTGTTTCTCAACTTTAGCAGGAGGAGATAACATATTGTGTTTCTCAACTTTAGCAGGAGGGATAACATATTGGGTTTCTCAACTTTAGCAGGGAGGGATAACATATTGTGTTTCTCAACTTTAGCAGGAGGGATAACATATTGTGTTTCTCAACTTTAGCAGGAGGGATAACATATTGGGTTTCTCAACTTAGCAGGGAGGGATAACATATTGTGTTTCTCAACTTTAGCAGGAGGGATAACATATTGTGTTTCTCAACTTTAGCAGGAGGGATAACATATTGTGTTTCTCAACTTTAGCAGGAGGAGATAACATATTGTGTTTCTCAACTTTAGCAGGATTGGGATAACATATTGTGTTTCTCAACTTTAGCAGGAGGGATAACATATTGTGTTTCTCAACTTTAGCAGGGAGGGATAACATATTGGGTTTCTCAACTTTAGCAGGGAGGGATAACATATTGTGTTTCTCAACTTTAGCAGGAGGAGATAACATATTGTGTTTCTCAACTTTAGCAGGAGGGATAACATATTGGTTTCTCAACTTTAGCAGGGAGGGATAACAATATATTGTGTTTCTCAACTTTAGCAGGAGGAGATAACATATTGTGTTTCTCAACTTTAGCAGGAGGGATAACATATTGTGTTTCTCAACTTTAGCAGGGAGGGATAACATATTGTGTTTCTCAACTTTAGCAGGAGGGATAACATATTGGTTTCTAACTTTATAGAGGAGATAACATATATTGTTTCTCAACTTTAGCAGGAGTGGATAACATATTGGGTTTCTCAACTTTAGCAGGGAGGGATAACATATTGTGTTTCTCAACTTAGCAGGAGGAGACTATTGTAGTTTCTCAAGGAGGAGATAACATATTGGGTTTCTCAACTTTAGCAGGGAGGGATAACATATTGGGTTTCTCAACTTTAGCAAGGGAGGGATAACATATTAAAGTTTCTCAACTTTAGCAGGAGGAGATAACATATTGTGTCACAACTTTAGCAGGAGGAGATAACATATTGTGTTTCTCAACTTTAACAGGAGGGATAACATATTGTGTTTCTCAACTTTAGCAGAGGAGATAACATATTGTGTTTCTCAACTTTAGCAGGAGGAGATAACATATTGTGTTTCTCAACTTAGCAGGAGGGATAACATATTGTGTTTCTCAACTTTAGCAGGAGGAGATAACATATTGTGTTTCTCAACTTAGCAGGAGGAGATAACATATTGTGTTTCTCAACTTTAGCAGGAGGGATAACATATTGTGTTTCTCAACTTTAGCAGGAGGGATAACATATTGGGCTTTCAACTTTAGCAGGGAGGGATAACATATTGTGTTTCTCAACTTTAGCAGGAGGAGATAACATTGTGTTTCTCAACGTTAGCAGGAGTGATAACATTTCTCAACTTTAGCAGGAGGGATAACATATTGTGTTTCTCAACTTTAGCAGGGAGGGATAACATATTGTGTTAGCTCAATATATCAACTTAGCAGGAGGATAACATATTGGGTTGCTCAACTTTAGAGGGAGGGATAACATATTGGGTTTCTCAACTTTAGCAGGGAGGGATAACATATTGGGTGTCTCAACTTTAGCAGGGAGGGATAATATATTGTGTTTCTCAACTTTAGCAGGGAGGGATAACATATTGGGTTTCTCAACTTTAGCAGGAGGGATAACATATTGTGATTTCAACTTTAGCAGGAGGGATAACATATTGTGTTTTCAACTTTACAGAGGAGGGATAATATATTGGGTTTCTCAACTTTAGCAGGGAGGGATAACATATTGGGTTTCTCAATGTTAGCAGGAGGAGATAACATATTGTGTTTCTCAACTTTAGCAGGAGGGATAACATATTGGGTTTCTCAACTTTAGCAGGAGGAACTTTATATTGGGTTTCTCAACTTTAGCAGGGAGGGGGATAACATATTGTGTTTCTCAACTTTAGCAGGAGGAGATAACATATTGTGTTTCTCAACTTTAGCAGGAGGGATAACATATTGGGTTTCTCAACTTTAGCAGGGAGGGATAACATATTGTGTTTCTCAACTTTAGCAGGAGGGATAACATATTGTGTTTCTCAACTTTAGCAGGAGGAGATAAGGGTGATATTGTGTTTCTCAACTTTAGCAGGAGGGATAACATATTGTGTTTCTCAACTTTAGCAGGAGGAGATAACATATTGTGTTTCTCAACTTTAGCAGGAGGAGATAACATATTGTGTTTCTCAACTTTAGCAGGGAGGGATAACATATTGTGTTTCTCAACTTCAACTTAGCAGGGAGGGATAACATATTGTGTTTCTCAACTTTAGCAGGAGGAGATAACATATTGTGTTTCTCAACTTTAGCAGGAGGGATAACATATTGTGTTTCTCAACTTTAGCAGGAGGGATAACATATTGGGTTTCTCAACTTTAGCAGGGAGGAGATAACATATTGTGTTTCTCAACTTTAGCAGGAGGGATAACATATTGGTTTCTCAACTTTAGCAGGGAGGGACAACATATTGGGTTTCTCAACTTTAGCAGGAGGAGATAACATATTGTGTTTCTCAACTTTAGCAGGAGGGATAACATATTGTGTTTCTCAACTTTAGCAGGAGGGATAACATATTGTGTTTCTCAACTTTAGCAGGAGGAGATAACATATTGTGTTTCTCAACTTTAGCAGAGGGATAAATATATTGGGTTTCTCAACTTTAGCAGGAGGAGATAACATATTGTGTTTCTCAACTTTAGCAGGAGGGATAACATATTTCTCAACTTTAGCAGGGAGGGATAACATATTGTGTTTCTCAACTTTAGCAGGAGGAGATAACATATTGTGTTTCTCAACTTTAGCAGGAGGGATAACATATTAGCAGGGAGGGATAACATATTTGTTTCTCAACTTTAGCAGGGAGGGATAACATATTGGGTTTCTCAACTTTAGCAGGGAGGGATAACATATTGTGTTTCTAACTTTAGCAGGAGGAGATAACATATTGTGTTTCTCAACTTTAGCAGGAGGGATAACATATTGTGTTTTTCAACTTTAGCAGGGAGGGATAACATATTGTGTTTCTCAACTTTAGCAGGAGGAGATAACATATTGTGTTTCTCAACTTTAGCAGGAGGGATAACATATTGTGTTTCTCAACTTTAGCAGGAGGAGATAACATATTGTGTTTCTCAACTTTAGCAGGAGGGATAACATATTGGGTTTCTCAACGTTAGCAGGAGGAGATAACATTGTGTTTCTCAACTTTAGCAGGGAGGGATAACATATTGTGTTTCTCAACTTTAGCAGGAGGAATAAGTATATTGTGTTTCTCAACTTTAGCAGGGAGGGAGGGATAGCAGGGAGGATAACATATTGTGTTTCTCAACTTTAGCAGGAGGGATAACATATTGTGTTTCTCAACTTTAGCAGGGAGGGATAATTGTGTTTTCATTTATTGAGGGATAACATATTGGGTTTCTCAACTTTAGCAGGAGGATAACATTGTGTTTCTCAACTTTAGCAGGAGGGACAACATATTGTGTTTCTCAACTTTAGCAGGAGGGATAACATATTGGGTTTCTCAACTTTAGCAGGAGGGATAACATATTGTGTTTCTCAACTTTAGCAGGAGGAGATAACATATTGTGTTTCTCAACTTTAGCAGGAGGGATAACATATTTGTTTCTCAACTTTAGCAGGGAGGGATAACATATTGTGTTTCTCAACTTTAGCAGGAGGAGATAACATATTGTGTTTCTCAACTTTAGCAGGAGGGATAACATATTGTGATTCTCAACTTTAGCAGGGAGGAGATAACAACTTTAGCAGGAGGAGATAACATATTGTGTTTCTCAACTTTAGCAGGAGGAGATAACATATTGTGTTTCTCAACTTTAGCAGGAGGGATAACATATTGTGTTTCTCAACTTTAGCAGGAGGAGATAACATATTGTGTTTCTCAACTTTAGCAGGAGGAGATAACATATTGTGTTTCTCAACTTTAGCAGGAGGGATAACATATTGTGATTCTCAACTTTAGCAGGAGGAGATAACATATTGTGTTTCTCAACTTTAGCAGGAGGAGATAACATATTGTGTTTCTCAACTTTAGCAGGAGGAGATAACATAGTGTTTCTCAACTTTAGCAGAAGAGATAACATATTGTGTTTCTCAACTTTAGCAGGAGGAGATAACATTGTGTTTCTCAACTTTAGCAGGAGGGATAACATATTGTGTTTCTCAACTTTAGCAGGAGGAATAACATATTGTGTTTCTCAACTTTAGCAGGAGGGATAACATATTGGGTTTCTCAACTTTAGCAGGGAGGGATAACATATTGTGTTTCTCAACTTTAGCAGGAGGAGATAACATATTGTGTTTCTCAACTTTAGCAGGAGGGATAACATATTGTGTTTCTCAACTTTAGCAGGAGGATAACATATTGTGTTTCTCAACTTTAGCAGGGAGGGATAACATATTGTGTTTCTCAACTTTAGCAGGAGGGATAACATATTGTGTTTCTCAACTTTAGCAGGAGGGATAACATATTGTGTTTCTCAACTTTAGCAGGAGGGAGATAACATATTGTGTTTCTCAACTTTAGCAGGAGGGATAACATATTGGGTTTCTCAACTTTAGCAGGAGGGATAACATATTGTGCAAAGTTTCTCAACTTTAGCAGGAGATAACATATTGTGTGTTAGCAGGGAGGGATAACATATTGTGTTTCTCAACTTTAGCAGGAGGGATAACATATTGTGTTTCTCAACTTTAGCAGGGGAGATAACATATTGTGTTTCTCAACTTTAGCAGGAGAGATAACATATTGTGTTTCTCAACTTTAGCAGGAGGGATAACATATTGTGTTTCTCAACTTTAGCAGGAGGGATAACATATTGGGTTTCTCAACTTTAGCAGGGAGGGATAACATATTGTGTTTCTCAACTTTAGCAGGAGGAGATAACATATTGTGTTTCTCAACTTTAGCAGGAGGAGATAACATATTGTGTTTCTCAACTTTAGCAGGAGGGATAACATATTGTGTTTCTCAACTTTAACAGGAGGGATAACATATTGTGTTTCTCAACTTTAGCAGGAGGAGATAACATATTGTGTTTCTCAACTTTAGCAGGAGGAGATAACATATCAACTTTAGCAGGAGAGATAACATATTGTGTTTCTCAACTTTAGCTTTAGCAGGAGGGATAACATATTGTGTTTCTCAACTTTAGCAGGAGGAGATAACATATTGTGTTTCTCAACTTTAGCAGGGAGGGATAACATAGGTTTCTCAACTTTTAGCAGGAGGGATAACATAGTTTCTCAACTTTAGCAGGAGGGATAACATATTGGGTTTCTCAACTTTAGCAGGAAGGATAACATATTGTGTTTAGCAGGGAGGGATCAACTTTAGCAGGGAGGGATAACATATTGTGTTTCTCAACTTTAGCAGGAGGGATAACATATTGGTTTCTCAACTTTAGCAGGGAGGGATAACATATTGGGTTTCTCAACTTTAGCAGGAGGGATAACATATTGTGTTTCTCAACTTTAGCAGGGAGGGATAACATATTGTGTTTCTCAACTTTAGCAGGAGGAGATAACATATTGTGTTTCTCAACTTTAACAGGAGGAGATAACATATTGTGTTTCTCAACTTTAGCAGGAGGAGATAACATATTGTGTTTCTCAACTTTAGCAGTGGCAGGAAGAGATAACATATTGTGTTTCTCAACTTTAGCAGGAGGGATAACATATTGGTTTCTCTAACTAGCAGAGGAGGGATAACATATTGTGTTTCTCAACTTTAGCAGGAGGGATAACATATTGTGTTTTCTATAACTTTAGCAGAGGGATAACATATTGTCTCAACTTTAGCAGGAGGAGATAACATATTGTGTTTCTCAATTAGCAGGAGGGATAACATATTGGGTTTCTCAACTTAGCAGGAGGGATAACATATTGTGTTTCTCAACTTTATCAGGAGGAGATAACATATTGTGTTTCTCAACTTTAGCAGTGAGGAGATAACATATTGTGTTTTCAACTTTAGCAGGGAGTAACATATTCTCTCACTTTAGCAGGAGGAGATAAACATTGTGTTTCTCAACTTTTCTCAACTTTAGCAGAGGGATAACATATTGTTTTTCTCAACTTTAGCAGTAGAGATAACATCAGCGTAGCAGGAGGATAAAATATTGGGTTTCTAACTTTAGCAGGGAGGGATAACATATTGTGTTTCTCAACTTTAGCAGAGGAGATAACATATTGTGCTTCTCAACTTTAGCATTGAGGGATAACATATTGGGAGGAGGGGGATAACATATTGGGTTTCTCAACTTTAGCAGGAGGGATAACATATTGTGTTTCTCAACTTTAGCAGGGAGGGATAACATATTGGGTTTCTCAACTTTAGCAGGAGGGATAACATATTGGGTTTCTCAACTTTAGCAGGAGGAGATAACATTGTGTTTCTCAACTTTAGCAGGAGGGATAACATATTGGGTTTCTCAACTTTAGCAGGAGGGATAACATATTGTGTTTCTCAACTTTAGCAGGAGGGATAACATATTGTGTTTCTCAACTTTAGCAGGGAGGAGATAACATATTGTGTTGAACTTTAAGAGGATAACATATTGTGTTTCTCAACTTTAGCAGGGAGGGATAACATATTGTGTTTCTCAACTTTATAAGAGATGTTATATTGCTTCTTCAACTTTAGAGCAGGAGGAGATAACATATTGTGTTTCAACTTTAGCAGGTGGAGGGATATATTGCTGGGTTTCTCAACTTTAGCAGGGAGGGATAACATATTGTGTTTCTCTAACTTTAGCAGGAGGAGATAACATATTGGGTTTTCAACTTTAGTAGGAGGGATAACATATTGGGTTTCTAATCCTAGCAGGGAGGGGATAAATATATTGGGTTTCTCAACTTTAGCAGGGAGGGATAACATATTGGGTTTCTCAACTTTAGCAGGAGGAGATAACATATTGTGTTTCTCAACTTTAGCAGGAGGAGATAACATATTGTGTTTCTCAACTTTAGCAGGAGGAGATAACATATTGTGTTTCTCAACTTTAGCAGGAGGGATAACATATTGTGTTTCTCAACTTTAGCAGGGAGGGATAACATATTGTGTTTCTCAACTTTAGCAGGAGGAGATAACATATTGTGTTTCTCAACTTTAGCAGGAGGAGATAACATATTGTGTTTCTCAACTTTAGCAGGAGGAGATAACATATTGTGTTTCTCAACTTTAGCAGGAGGAGATAACATATTGTGTTTCTCAACTTTAGCAGGAGGAGATAACATATTGTGTTTCTCAACTTTAGCAGGGAGGGATAACATATTGGGTTTCTCAACTTTAGCAGGGAGGGATAACATATTGTGTTTCTCAACTTTAGCAGGAGGAGATAACTATTGTGTTTCTCAACTTTAGCAGGAGGGGATAACATATTGTGTTTCT
>NW_026999818.1:0-9632 GCF_036934945.1 Oncorhynchus masou masou
TTGGATGGATGATTGGTTGGATGGTTGATTGGTTGGATGGTTGATTGGTTGGATGGTTCATTGAATGATTGGTTGGTGGTTGGTTGGATGGATGGTTGATTGTTTGGTTGGATGGATCATTGAATGATTGGTTGGTTGGATGGATGATTGGTTGGATTGTTGATTGGTTGGATGGTTCATTGACTGATTGTTTGCGTGGAAAGTATTCAGACCCCTTGACTTTTTCCAAATTGTGTCACGTTACAGCCATATTCTACAATGTATTAAATTGTTTCCCCACCTCTGGAATCTACACAGAATACCCCGTAATGACCAAACAAAAACAGGTTTTTAGAAATGTTTGCAAATTTATAATAAATACAAAACTTTATCACATTTCCATAAGTATTCAGACCCTTTACTCAGTACTTTGTTGGAGCACCTTTGGCAGCGATTACAGCCCCGAGTCTTCTTGGGTATGACGCTACAAGCTTGGCACTCCTGTATTTGGGCTCCCGAGTGGTGCAGCAGTCTAAGGCACAGCATCTCAGTGCAAAAAGCATCACTACAGTCTCTGGTTCGAATGGTTAGGCTCTAATTCTCAGAGTGAAAAACTCAATGAACATTTGTGAAAGTTCAACCAAGTTTATTCTGCCCAGAGAGTCAATACAGCTGCATTCAGACAACACATGTTTACAAGGCCTGATTGGTGGAGTGCTGTAGAGATGGTTGTCCTTCTGGAAGGTTCTCCCATCTCCACAGAGGAATTCTTGGGCTTTTTCAGAGTGACCATCGGGGTCTTGGTTACCTCCCCAACCAAGGCCCTTCTCCCCTGATTGCTCAGTTTGGCCGGGCGGCCAGCTCTCGGAAGAGTCTTGGTGGTTCCAAATTCTTCCATTTAGGAATGATGGAGGCCACTGTGTTCTTGGGGACCTTCAATGCTGCAGATATTCTTTGGTACCCTTCCCCAGATCTGTGCCTCGACACAATCCTGTCTCGGAGCTCTATGGACAATTCCTTCCACCTCATGGCTAGGTTTTTGATCTGACATGCACTGTCAACTGTGGGACCTTATATAGACACGTGTGTGCCTTTTCCAAATCATGTCCAATCAATTGAATTTACCACAGGTGGACTCCAATCGAGTTGTAGAAACGTCTCAAGGATGATCAGTGGAAACAGGATGCACCTGAGTTCAATTTCGAGTCTCATAGCAAAGTGTCCAAATCCTTATGTAAATAAGGTATTTCTGTTTTTCATTTTTAAGAAGTATTAAAAAATATATTTAAACTGTTTTCGCTTTGTCATTATGGGGTATTGTGTGTAGATTGATGAGGATATTTTGCTGAGGATATATTTTTTTATTGAATCAATTTTAGAATAAGGCTGTAACATAAGATGTAACATACCAAAACATATCATATTAAAATGTGGAAAAAGTCAAGGGATCTGAATACTTCCTGAATTCACTGCATCTCCCTTCCTCTCCTCCCTTCCTCTCCTCCTCCTCCTCCTCTCCTCCTCCCCTCTGCCCCATCTGCATCTCCCTTCCTCTCCTCCTCCTCTCCTCCTCCTCCTCCTCTCCTCTGCATCTCCCTTCCTCTCCTCCCTTCCTCTCCTCCTCCTCTCCTCCTCCTCCTCCTCTCCTCTGCATCTCCCTCTCCTCTCTTTCTACTCTCCTGCCCTCTAGTGGACTACCTGCCCATCATTGCAGGGCTGGCTGCAGCTGCGGTGGTGATCCTCTTGGTTGTCTCCTGTTTCACCTACTCCTCTTACTATAAACACAGGCGCATGGGCCACTACCAGCTGAAAGACATGTTGCCACGACGACACAACAACAAACACGTGGTGCAACACAACGGAATGGACCAGTCCGTTATGTAGAGGAGGGGTTGGGGTCAGAGCATGTGAGCAGCGGTTGGAAATCCTGATGAGTGGGCGTGGCTCTCCACGTCCTTTATGTAGAGGAGGGGTTGGAAATCCAGATGAGTGGGCGTGGCTCTCCACGTCCTTTATGTAGAGGAGGGGTTGGAAATCCTGATGAGTGGGCGTGGCTCTCCACGTCCTTTATGTAGAGGTGGGGGTTGGAAATCCTGATGAGTGGGCGTGGCTCTCCACGTCCTTTATGTAGAGGAGGGGTTGGAAATCCTGATGAGTGGGCGTGGCTCTCCACGTCCTTTATGTAGAGGTGGGGTTGGAAATCCTGATGAGTGGGCGTGGCTCTCCACGTCCTTTATGTAGAGGAGGGGTTGGAAATCCTGATGAGTGGGCGTGGCTCTCCACGTCCTTTATGTAGAGGAGGGGTTGGAAATCCTGATGAGTGGGCGTGGCTCTCCACGTCCTTTATGTAGAGGTGGGGGTTGGAAATCCTGATGAGTGGGCGTGGCTCTCCACTCCTATCGCTTCCTCACAGAAAAAAACACGGCTCCAAAATCACTCCATTCATTTATATCACAATTTAAATCGCAGTTTAATCTATTTTTTGGACTACCTGGACCTACAATTGTTTTTAAGTATTGAAACCAAACAATGTAGAGGAGGGGTTGGAAATCTGTTGAAATGAGTGGGCGTGGGCTTCCAATTTTTTGTAGAGGGGAGGGGTTGAAATCCTTTATTTAACTTCTCCACGTCCTTATGTAGAGGTGAATGGTTGAAATCCTGGAGAGTGGGCAATTGTGGTAATCACTCCTTTATGTAGAGGAGGGGTTGGAATCCAGGTCTGATGAGTGGACGGTCCATCTTTATGTAGAGGAGGGGTTGGAATACTGATGAGTGGGCGGGCTCTCCACGTCCTTTATGTAGAGGAGGTTGAAACACTGATGAGTTGGTCACAGCCTGGAGAAGGAACCAAAATGAATTATTTACTAGATTAGTGGGCGTGGGTTTCAGTCCTTTATGTAGAGGAGGGGTTGAAATACTGATGAGTGAAGCATTTACCACGTAACCTTATGTAGAGGTGGGGGGCATGGAAATACTGATGAGTGGGCGGCCACCTAACGTCCTTTATGTAGAGGAGGGTTGGCAAATCCAGATGAGCGGCGGTCTTCTCCACGTCCTTATGTAGAGGAGGGGTTGGAAATACTGATGAGTGGGCGGGGCTCTCCACGTCCCTTATGTAGAGGAGGGGTTGGAAATCCAGGATGAGGAAGAAACTGATTAAACCACGTCCTTATGTAGAGGTGGGGTCACAAAATCCTGGATGAGAGGCGTGGCTGTACGTCCTTTATGTAGAGGTGGGATTCCAACTACTGGATGATGGGCGGGTTTAACGTCCTTTAGGGTTATGTAGAGGAGGGGTTGGAAATCCTGATGAGTGGGCGTGGTTGCCTCCACGTCCTTTATGTAGAGGGGAGGGGTTGGAAATCCACAATGAGTGGGCGTGGCTCTGAAAGACCCTTTATGTAGAGGAGGGGTTGGAAACACTGCAGAGTGCGGGGCTCTCCATGCTAAACGAAAGGGGAGGGGTTGGAAACTGATGAGTGGCGTGGAGCACCATGCTAAATGTAGAGGTGGGGGTTGGAAATCCTTGAGTGGGCGTGTTTAGTCCTTATGTAAAGAGGAAACGGGGGTTGGAAATCCTGATGATTGGGCGTGGCTCTCCATGTCCTTTATGTAGAGGTGAATGGTTGGAAATCCAGATGGGGAGATAACTTACTGCGTGCTTTCCCTATCACTATGCTACAGAAAAAAACACAGCTCCAAAATCACTCCATTCATTTATATCACAATTTGTCTAAAGTTTAATCTATTTTGGGGAGATGGACTTACTCAATTGTTTTTAAGTATTGAACCAAACAATATGGATGGAATGAAAGGTGGGGAGATAAACATGAAATGATGAACATGATTTTTTTTTTTAAATGGTATTTGTAAACTTTATTTAACTTGTCAAGTCAGCTAAGAACACATTCTTACTACAAACCACGATGACGCTGGAAACAGGGGAGATCACTGCCGGATGTTGTGAGGTGGGGAGACAGGGTTTAGTGACGCTCTAAAGGATCACGAGGTGCAGTGGTAAGTTAGACTTCTGGTCTAGTACAATGTTATTGATAAACAGGTGCTTGGTCAGTTAGACTTCTGGAAGGAAACAAAATGAATTATTTACAGGTGCTTGGTAAATTAGACTTTGGTCTAGTACAATGTTGTGATACAGGTGGGTAAAATTACATTCTACTGAGGTAACATGTGGAATTGTTTTAAGATAGTCGGACCAGATCGTTTAGCTATTTGATTTGAGGAACGAGGTTTTTAATTATCCCCCAAATATTAAAACTAGGCAATATATATATATATATATATTTATTATTATTATTTTTTTAAATGTATTTTACACATGTTTAACCCCTTTTTTAGCTGTCATTTACTAAACTACCTCCGTTTATTTAAAGAGTCTCATCTTTCACAGTCTTGCTAAATGCCATGACCTTACTCTCAGATGAGGACCAAGAGCAAGAGTTGGGATGTGCAATTTTCAACAGGACGCATGTCTTTTTATCTTTGTTAAAACTTTGTTTGAAATAATGTAGTTTCCCCTGTTGTCCTATAGCAGTGGTGCTTTTGTTGTGTCAAATTCACAATAAGAATCATTGTGAGTTGAAAAGTGTGTTATTCCAAAGTGCTCTGGTGGAAGGTGCTTTGCACTATGCTAAAGAAAAGGAAACCAGTCAAGAGGATTTGGAGCCAAGGGAAACGAGGTGGTCAGTGCAAAGCCACTGGTGCTTTAGTACAAAGCCAAGGGTGGTCAGTGCCAAAGCCAAGGTGGTTAGTGCCAAAGCCAAAGGGTGGTGAGTACCAAAGATAAATTGGGTGTAATTCAGTACCAAACGAAAAGAGGTGCTCAGTACCAAAGCCAAGGGTGCTTCAGTACCAAAGGCCAAGGGTGGTCAATACTAAAGGCCAAGAGGTGGTTAGTACCAAAGCCAAGGGTGGTGAGTACACCAAAGCCAAGAAACGAGGTGTGGTCTTAGTGCCAAAGCCAAGGGTGGTAAGTACCAAAGCCAAGGGTGGTCAGTACCAAAGACAAGGTGGTTTAGTACCAAAGCCAAACGGTCAGTACCAAAGGAAAGGGTGGTCAATACCAAGGCCGGTGCTTTAGTACCACCAGGGTGGTCAGTATCAAAGGCCAAGGGTGGTCAGTGCCAAAGCCGAGGGTGGTCAGTGCCAAAGCTAAAGGGTGGTCAGTACCAAGGCCAAGGTTATTCAGTACAAAGGCCAAGGTTATTCAATACCAAAGGTGGAGAGGTTATTCAATACTAAAGGCCAAGGTTATTCAATACTCAGTACCAAAGGTTATTCAATACTCAGTACCAAGGGTAGTCAGTACAAAGGGTAGTCAGTACCAAGCAGTAGTCAGTACACAGAGTGTAGTACCAAAGGAAACGAGTCAGATAACCAAGGTAGCCAGTAGCAAAGTATTTAGTAAACAATCTGATAGTTGAAGGGTAGTCAGTACCGTTATATTAGTTAGTACCAAATAGGCCAGTAAGGGTAGCCAGTACCAAGGGTAGTCAGTACCAAGGGTCGTCCAGCTATTTTGCCAAGGCCAATGGTGTTGTGTCCCATGTCCCAAAGGCTCCCTATTCCCTACACACTACTTTTAACCAGAGCTTTACACTTTGTCTGTTTCATGCCTCACTCTGCCTCTCCTCTCCAGCAGCAGCAGTCCTGTTGTTTCTGGTGGATGGAAACTCTGTGGATCTGTGTCTGTATTACCCTTCTGATAAGAAACCATCTAGCACATTGGGGAGATGAAACAATAGCAATTCATTTTCAATGAAGCTACTATATGGGCAGGGACCTAAAATGACCCTAATTTATAAGACGACATGATTAATGGTGGTCGCGACATTGATGGTGAAGCTAGCGACATTGATGGTGAAGCTAGCGACATGAGTGGTGAAGCTAGTGACATTGACAGTGAAGCTAGTGACATGTAGAATTGAAGCCGCGACATTGATGGTGAAGCTAGCGACATGAGGGTGAAGCTAGCGACATTTGACAGAAGTGAAGCTAGCGACATGAAGGTGATGCTAGCGACATGAGGGTGAAGCTATGACATGAGGGTGAAGCTAGCGACATGGGGTGAAGCTAGCGACATGAGGGAAGCAGCGACATGATGGGTGACAGCCAGAGACATGATGGTGAAGTGCCAGACATGAGGTGAAGCTAAGCGACATGATGGTGAAGCTACGACATGAGGTGACAAGGGTGGAAGCTAGCGACATGAGGTGAAGCTAGCGACATGAGGGTGAAGCTAGCGACATGATGAAGCTAGTGACATGGGTGAAGCCAGCGACATGATGGTGAAGCTAGACATGAATGAGGGGTGGAAGCTAGCGACATGATGAAGACTAGCGACATGATGGTGTGCGACATGAGGGTGTCAGCTGCCACATGAGGGTGGAAGCTAGCGACATGAGGGTGAAGCTAGCGACATGAGGTGAAATACGACATGAGGGTGAAGCTAGCGACATGAGGGTGAAGCTAGCGACATGAGGCCAAGGTTAGCGACATACGGTGAAGCTAGCGACATGAGGGTGAAGCTAGCGACATGAGGGTGAAGCTAGCGACATGAGGGTGAAGCTAGCGACATGAGGGAGAAGCTAGGGACATGAGGGGAAGCCAGTACATGAGGGTGAAGCTAGCGACATGAGGGTGAAGCCAAGCGACATGAGGGTGAAGCTAGCGACATGAGGGTGAAGCTAGCGACATGGGTGAAGGCTAGCGACATGAGGGTGAAGCTAGCGACATGAGGGGTGAAGCTAGCGACATGAGGGTAAGCGACATGCTCGCCCAACATGAGGTGAAGCTAGCGACATGAGTTTCATGTGAAGCTAGGGACATCCCAGCAGGTGCAGTCCTAGTGACATGATGGATGAAACTAGCGACATGACGGTGAAGCTAGCAACATGAGATGAAGCTAGTGACATGGTGGTGAAGCTAGCGACATGAGGGTGAAGCTAGTGACATGAGGGTGAAGCTAGCGACATGACGGTGAAGCTAGCAACATGAGGGTGAAGCTAGTGACATGGTGGTGAAGCTAGCGACATGAGGGTGAAGCTAGCGACATGAGGGTGAAGCTAGCGACATGACGGTGAAGCTAGCGACATGAGGGTGAAGCTAGCGACATGAGGGTGAAGCTAGCAACAAAATACTTATTTTCCACCATAATTTGCAAATAAATTCATTAAAAATCCTACAATGTGATTTTCTGGATTTTTTTTCTTCTCATTTTGTCTGTCATAGTTCAAGTGTACCTATGATGAAAATTACAGGCCTCTCATCTTTTAAGTGGGAGAACTTGCACAATTGGTGGCTGACTAAATACTTTTTGCCACTGTATATGGCACCGTTTCATAAACCCTGAGTGATGAATGTCAATCAGATCATTCAAGCAAGACTTTAACCTTTTCACAAAGATTAAGGCTATGAGTTTGTAGTCTTTATTTAGGAGTGTGATTGGACCCCAATTATCAATATTTAAGAGATCCTTGTGTGGTTTAGGTATAAGAGTAATAACCCCTTGCTTCAGAGAGGCAGGTAGTTCTTCTTTCTTTATAGCCTTCTTAAAGGTTTCAAGTAAAGAAATGGTGCTATTTCATGTCCAGATTTATAAAAACATATTGGTCAAGCTTGTTTTTTTTAGGTGCATTGTCCAACCTGTTAGTTTAACAGGGTGAGTGGGACTAACAACATGAATCATGGAAAAATAGATCAAACTGAGTGTTTATATGAAGCATTACACCGTTGTTTTCCCACCACACTTCCTGAATGTGGTGTCATTGTAGGAAGGGTTGTTTTCCCACCACAGAAATGATGACACTTCCCCTGAATGTGGTGTCATTGTAGGAAGAGGTTGTTTCCCACCACAGAAATATGACACTTCCTGAATGTGGTGTCATTGTAGGAAAGGTTGTTTTCTTAAATGGAGAATAATAACAAACTAACAGCGTGGAAAGTGATATCAGGGACACAGAAAATCTTAAATAATAATAAATACAATAATCATGAAAATAAAACGTCATTGACGAGAGAAAATTGAACTAGAAATATAAAATGATGAAGAGAGACTTTTAAATATGTTATTATTTTAAGGAAGTCGATGAATAGCAACCAGTGATAGAAAACTCCTACATCCACAAAAAAATATGTTTTTTTACTAAATGCATAACATTTTCCTTTCAAGTTTTTAAAAAAGATAATAGACACCTGACCTTGTATTTAAACATTTTGAAATCCACATTTTATACGAAATAAAACGTGATATTTGGCACAGAAAACACACCGCATCTCAGCATTGATGTGACGAGCTGGTAGCTGCTTAGCTGTTAAGAGCGTTGGCCCAGCAACGGAGAGGTGTGTCTGGTTGAATTCCTGAGGCGGCAAGGAGAAACAAATCTACTGTTCTACCCTTGAACAAGGCATTTTGTCCCCAACAGCACCTGCTCCCCAGGCACTGATGACATGGATGTGATTAAAGCAGCCCCTTTCACCTCTCTGATTCAGAGGAAAACACATTTCGTTTCAATGCGTTCAGTTGTGCAACTGACTAGGTAGGCTTCGTTGTAAATAAGAATTTGTTTCTTAACTGACTTGCCCAGTTATGTAAAAGGTATCCATCCCTTTCCCCGAAGGGCACTGGCCAGTCAGGCTGACCACTAGAAAACACGGCTATTATGGTAAAACCTTGCATAATCAGCTGATCAAACTTTCTCCAGCTAGCAGCTTTGTGGTAGCTTGTTTGAATGGCCATATTGCGGAAGCTGGTTGATGAAGCTGAACCGCACCAAAGTTACGAGACTGTTGTAAGCGATCAGCTTGTATGTGACTCTGACAGCCGGTGACGTTGTAACATTTGGCCAACGTGATGACGTCACAGCCGGAAGCAGTCAGCTGTGCTGCAGAACTCAGCACTTATCAGGCGGAAACAGAAATGGCCTTATCATGAAAACTCATTTGTGCCATTAGCTAGAATTTCACGACACCAGCTACAACTGGCGTTGTTAGCATCCCTTTCGTTTGATATATGGATTGATTTTAAGACCCGTTCAGCCAGTATGCAGTAAGCAGACATATGCTAGGTAGCTCATTTTAGTGCACATTTTGATTTTTCACAAATACTGATTCTACAACCACAAAACACCTTAGCTAGATGTAGAATTAGGTAGAGAAGACTTGCTCATTAAAAAAAAAAGTCAATATTGTTAAAGGTTTATTATAGCTTTTGGTAAGATGAACTATTTTGAGGATGAAAGGAGATTCAGGGGTCAATTCACCAGGCTTTAGGACAATGTAGCTAACCCATGAGTGTTTTGGTAATATTTTAGGGCGCTTAGGACCAGCCTATTGTAGCTAACCCATGAGTGTTTTGTAATATTTTAGGGCTTTAGGACAGCCTATTGTAGCTAACCCATGAGTGTTTTGGTAATATTAGGCGTTAGGACAGTCATATTGTAGCTAACCCATGAGTGTTTTGGTAATATTTTAGGCGTAGGACAGCCTATTGTAGCTAACCCATGAGTGTTTTGGTAATATTTTAGGGCGTTAGGACAGCCTATTGTAGCTAACCCATGAGTGTTTTGGTAATATTTTAGGGCTTTAGGACAGCCTATTGTAGCTAACCCATGAGTGTTTTGGTAATATTTTAGGGC
>NW_026999819.1:0-9630 GCF_036934945.1 Oncorhynchus masou masou
ATGTCTTGTTATGTCTGTTCCTGTCCTTTCTCTTCACTCTGTCTCTCTCTGCTGGTCTTTTTAGGTTACCTTCTCTGTCTCTCATTCTTCAGCTGTTCTACATCTCCCCTAACTAGCTCATTCACTCTTTCACACCTGTTCTCTCTTCCCCCTCTGATTAGGTCTCTATTTCTCTCTCTGTTCCTGCTACTTTCAGTGTCTGATTCTTGTTTGTGTTTTTGATGCCAGAAGCAAGCTGTCGTCTCGTTTGCTTCCACCTTGTCCTATCCTGTCGGAGTCTGCCTGGCAGGTGCATCCTGCACTATACTACGTTCTTTTTGTTCCATTGTCAACGTTGGAAGAGGATTTATGCCATTCCTGTTTTTCATTAAAGAACTCTGTTTTCTGTTAAAACCGCTTTTGGGTCTTCACTCAAGTACATAACAGAAGAATCAGACCAAGAATGGACCCAGCGGCTCCGGACCCTTTTCACTCCGCCGTCGAGATCCAGGGAGCGATGCTAGGCAGACACGAGGAGGAATTGTCTGCTGCTCGACATGCCGTTGAGACCCTGGCCGTCCAAGTCTCCGACCTCACAAGACAGGTTCACCAACTCCACCTCGATCCACCGCCCACTTCCAGGGTTTCCGAGTCTCCGGAGCCCAGGATCAACAACCCGCCCTGTTACTCAGGGAGCCCACTGAGTGCCGCTCATTCCTCACTCAGTGTGATGTGGTGTTCTCTCTCCAGCCCAACACTTACTCCAGGAGCGCAGCCCGCATCGCCTACGTCATTTCTCTCCTCACCGGACGGGCGCGTGAGTGGGGCACGGCAATCTGGGAGGCGAGGGCTGAGTGTATTAACCAGTTTCAGGACTTTAAGGAGGAGATGATACGGGTTTTTGACCGTTCTGTTTTTGGGGAGGAGGCTTCCAGGGCCCTGTCTTCCCTATGTCAGGGGAATCGATCCATAACGGATTATTCTATTGAGTTTCGCACTCTCGCTGCCTCTAGTGACTGGAACGAGCCGGCTTTGCTCGCTCGTTTTCTGGAGGGTCTCCTCGTCGAGGTTAAGGATGAGATCCTCTCCAGGGAGGTTCCTTCCAGTCTGGACTCCTTAATAGCTCTCGCTATTCGCATAGAGCGACGGTTTGATCTTCGTCGCCGAGCACGTGGAAAGGAGTTCGCGTTCTCCGTTGCTCCCTCTCCACATCACTGCCACCTGCCGCATCACTGCCACCCTCCCCCGCCGGCTCGGATGCTGAGCCTATGCAGCTGGGGGGTATCCGCATCTCGGCCAAGGAGAAGGAACGGAGAATCACCAATCGCCTCTGTCTCTACTGCGGCTCCGCTGGTCATTTTGTCACCTCATGTCCAGTAAAAGCCAGAGCTCATCAGTAAGAGGAGGGCTACTGGTGAGCGCAACTACTCAGGCCTCTCCTTCTGGATCACGCACTACCTTTCCGGTCCATCTCCGCTGGCCCGGTTCATCTGCTTCCTGCAGTGCCTTGATAGACTCTGGGGCGGAGGGCTGTTTTATGGACGAGACCTGGGCTCGGGAACATGACATTCCTCTCAGACAGTTAGGGGAGCCAACGGCCTTGTTCGCTTTAGATGGTAGTTCTCTCCCCAAGATTCAGCGTGAGACGCTGCCTTTAACCCTCACTGTCTCTGGTAATCATAGCGAAACCATTTCTTTTTTAATTTTTCGTTCACCTTTTACACCTGTTGTTTTGGGTCATCCCTGGCTAGTGCGCCATAACCCTTCTATTAATTGGTCTAGTAATACTATCCTATCCTGGAATGTTTCTTGTCATGTGACCTGTTTAATGTCTGCTATCCCTCCTGTTTCCTCTGTCTCTTCTTCACAGGAGGAGCCTGGCGATTTGACAGGGGTGCCGGAGGAGTATCACGATCTGCGCACGGTGTTCAGTCGTTCCAAGGCCACTTCTCTCCCTCCACACCGGTCGTATGACTGTAGTATTGATCTCCTTCCGGGAACTACTCCCCCGGGAGTAGATTATACTCTCTGTCGGCTCCCGAACGTAAGGCTCTCGAGGATTATTTGTCGGTTTCGCTCGACGCCGGTACCATAGTCTCCTCCTCCTCTCCCGCCGGAGCGGGGTTTTTTTGTTCAGAAGAAGGACGGGTCCCTGCGCCCATGCGTGGATTATCGAGGGCTGAATGACATAACAGTTAAGAATCGTTATCCGCTTCCTCTTATGTCTTCAGCCTTCGAGATCCTGCAGGGAGCCAGGTTTTTCACCAAATTGGACCTTCGTAACGCCTACCATCTCGTGCGCATCAGGGAGGGGGACGAGTGGAAGACGGCGTTTAACACTCCGTTAGGGCACTTTGAATACCGGGTTCTTCCTTTCGGCCTCGTTAACGCTCCAGCTGTCTTTCAGGCACTAGTTAACGACGTCCTGAGAGACATGCTGAACATTTTTGTTTTCGTTTACATGGACGATATCCTGATTTTTTCACCGTCTCTCTCGATTCATGTTCAGCACGTGCGGCCGCGTCCTCCAGCGCCTTTTGGAGAACTGTCTTTATGTGAAGGCTGAGAAGTGCACTTTTCATGCCGCCTCTGTCCCTTTTCTCGGTTCCGTTATTTCCGCTGAGGGCATTAAGATGGATCCCGCTAAGGTCCAGGCTGTCATTGATTGGCCCGTTCCTAAGTCACGCGTCGAGCTGCAGCGCTTTCTGGGCTTCGCTAATTTCTATCGTCGTTTCATCCGTAATTTCGGTCAGGTGGCAGCTCCCTCACAGCCCTTACTTCTGTTAAGACGTGCTTTAAGTGGTCCGTTTCCGCCCAGGGAGCTTTTGATCTTCTTAAGAATCGTTTTACATCCGCACCTATTCTTGTTACACCTGACATCTCTAGTCAGTTTGTTGTTGAGGTTGACGCGTCAGAGGTGGGCGTGGGAGCCATTCTTTCTCAGCGCTCTCTCTGACGGCAAGGTCCATCCTTGCGCGTTTTTCTCTCATCGCTTATCGCCGTCAGAACGTAACTATGATGTTGGTAATCGCGAACTGCTCGCCATCCGCTTAGCCCTAGGCGAATGGCGACAGTGGTTGGAGGGCGACCGTTCCTTTTGTCGTTTGGACTGACCATAGGAACCTTGAGTACATCCGTTCAGCCAAACGACTTAATGCGCGTCAGGCTCGTTGGGCTCTGTTTTTCGCTTCGTTTCGAGTTTGTTATTTCTTATCGTCCGGGCTCAAAGAACACCAAGCCTGATGCTTTATCTCGTCTCTTCAGTTCTTCTGAGGTCTCCACCGACCCCGAGGGGATTCTCCCTGAAGGGCGTGTTGTCGGGTTGACTGTCTGGGGAATTGAGAGGCAGGTAAAGCAAGCACTCGCTCACACTCCGTCGCCGCGAGCTTGTCCTAGGAACCTTCTGTTCGTTCCCGTTCCTACTCGTCCGGCCGTTCTTCAGTGGGCCCACTCTGCCAAGTTAGCCGGCCACCCCGGCGTTCGGGGTACGCTCGCTTCCATTCGCCAGCGTTTCTGGTGGCCCACTCGGGAACGGCGTCGGTTGTCGCGCTTGTTCGGTCTGCGCGCCAGACTAAATCACAGGAACTCTCCTCCTGCGGCCGTCTCAGACCGCTTCCCATTCCCTCTCGACCGTGGTCTCACGCCCGCTTTAGATTTTATCACCGGACTGCCTTCATCAGCGGGAAGACAGTTATTCTTACGGTTGTCGATAGATTCTCTAGGCGGCTCATTTCATTCCTCTCGCTAAGCTCCCTTCTGCTAAGAGACGGCTCAGATCATTATCGAGAATGTTTTCCGAATTCATGGCCTTCCGTCTGGCGGTCGTTTTCCGACAGAGGCCCCCCAGTTCACGTCTCAATTTTGGAGGGAGTTTTGCCGTTTGATTGGGGCTTCCGTCCAGTCTCTCGTCCGGCTTTCATCCCCAGTCTAACGGTCAAGCCCGAACGGGCCAATCAGACTGTTGGTCGCATTTTCGCAGTCTTTCTTTTCGTAACCCTGCGTCTTGGTCAGAACAGCTCCCCTGGGCAGAGTCGCCCACAACTCGCTTCCCTCGTCTGCTACCCGGTCTATCTCCTTTCAGAGTAGCCTCGGTACCAGCCTCCGCTGTTCTCATCTCAGCTCGCCGAGTCCTGCGTCCCCTCCGCTCAGGCTTTTTCAGCGTTGCGCGCACCTGGAAGGGGGTCAGGTCGGCACTGCCGTAATAGGGGCGCAGACTGTGAGGCCGCTAATAGCGTAGGACCAAGAGTCTAGATATTGTTGCGGTCAGAGAGTATGGCTCTCCACTCAGAACCTTCCCCTTAAGACAGCTTCTCGCAAGTTGGCCCGTGAGTTCATTGGTCCGTTCCGTATTTCTCAGGTCATTAATCCTGTCGCAGTGCGACTTCTTCTCCAGCTATCTTCGTCGCGTTCACCCGGTCTTCCATGTCTCTCCTGTGTTAAGCCCGTTCTTCGCGCCCCCACTCGTCCCTCCCATCCTTGTCGAGGGCGCACCCATCTACAGGGTTCGTAAGATTTTGGACATGCGCCCTCGGGGCCGTGGTCATCAGTACCTAGTGGATTGGGAGGAGTACGGTCCTGAGGAGAGGGAGTTGGGTTCCCTCTCGGGACGTGCTGGACCGTTCGCTGATCGATGATTTCCTCCGTTGCCGCCAGGTTTCCTCCTCGGTGCGCCAGGGAGCGCTCGGTGGTGGGGGGGTACTGTCATGTCTTGTTATGTCTGTTCCTGTCCTTTCTCTTCACTCTGTCTCTCTCTGCTGGTCTTTTTAGTTACCTTCTCTGTCTCTCATTCTTCAGCTGTTCTACATCTCCCTAACTAGCTCATTCACTCTTTCACACCTGTTCTCTCTTCCCCCTCTGATTAGGTCTCTATTTCTCTCTCTGTTCCTGCTACTTTCAGTGTCTGATTCTTGTTTGTGTTTTTGATGCCAGAAGCAAGCTGTCGTCTCGTTTGCTTCCACCTTGTCCTATCCTGTCGGAGTCTGCCTGGCAGGTGCATCCTGCACTATACTACGTTCTTTTTGTTCCATTGTCAACGTTGGAAGAGGATTTAGGCCATTCCTGTTTTTCATTAAAGAACTCTGTTTTCTGTTAAAACCGCTTTTGGGTCTTCACTCAAGTACATAACAACCTCTGTCAACACTGTACTTTCAAACTTTTTGGAGACCTTGAAAATTAATACTTGACATTTTCCCAACATGTCTCTAACAGGAAGAAAGACACATACCCAGGTATACGTTGCCTTTGGTGTTCACCATGATGCTTTTGCCTTGTGATTGTCCTTGTTGAATGGCTCCTCCGTCTATCTGAATATATCCCTGTTTACCAGTTCTGATCACACACACAGAAGAAAACGTTCCTTACTCGTATAATCATTACACTTCATCACAAAGCACAGAGAACATTCGTTGAGAAAATAAATCACTACTAAAACTATAAACATTTTCTATTCTATTAACAGTAGATCTTCCACTGTATGTGGAATAAGAGGTGAATAATACAAGTTGTAACGGAGCATGAGACTGGAAGGTCATGTACTGTGTGTTACCTCACAGCAGTGACCTTGTGCCATCTGCCATCGTTGATGGGCTCTCTGGACTGGATCTGAGACTCACCACTGCCCAGCTGGTAGCTGTGGACAGACAGGGAATATGCAACAGCAGCATTACTACTGGGACTACATAGAAGAGAATAAAGACCTACATTGGGGCCTGAAATTACTTACATCCATGATAAAGATGAGTATACAATATAGCTCAGTATTTTAATTATTTATTTTATGCAGTCATTCTTGCTCACCTTTATGACAGGTGTCAATCATTTTGGACCCCACCATATGTGCTTATTTAGGACTGGTGCAAACAATATTTACTTTACCAATCAGATATACGAACAGCATGGGCATATTCCTTAGGATACCACCACAGTTATGTCAGTCATGCTTTCTTACCTGAAGACAAAGTGTCCGTTTTGCAGACCAAGACTGATAAAGTCCTTGCCCTTGCCTTGATCTCCAAGTTCCTAGAAATAAAGATATTTAGATTACAAAGTATAGGAAAGTTATGACAGTATAATGACAGACAGTAAAATAGCATATACAGTAGGTATACTCAAATTCTACTTGAGAAGGTCTGGTCAGACACATGTCCTAGGTGGCAAAGGTCTGGATGAATATTGTCATTTTTTGGCGTAGTAACAAACCCCCACCTCCTCACCCCAAACTGCTCACACTGTTTTTGTTGGAGGAGAGAAAATGTTGCAATTTTAAACCTAATTTCCCACAATTCTTCACATTTTGCAGAGAATCCATGTCTTATGTGTGTTTATATGATACCACGGGTCGAAGCCCAACCGAGTAGTTGAGAACCGCGGTCCGTATTAACCCCATTCTGGGTCCAAATCGGACCGCGGTCAGCCAGTTGAGCATGGGAGATATACTGTACAGTATATCTAACATACTGTATATCTGGATCATACAGTAAAACCATAATGGATTTTTTCATCTACTGAGCGCACAGGTTTTGTATTAAGACTTGTGGAGTTCCCAGTATTGTATAAGATACACACAAATATACTTTTAGACCTATTCAGGCTTTGATCACAAACCTGAATCAAGCTCCTTTTGGTAGTACAGAACAAATGTTACATGCAACATAACAATGAGCATTGTAGCTGTCACAGCCATCGTGCATATTATTCAACATACATATTATGGTTAAGGATTGATTGTATTTAATTGTTAATTAAAGCTAGTAGGCTGCTCCAGCCGGAGAAAACAACACAAGTTCAAAACATGTATTCCATAGTTATGGTATAGATATAGTGTAAGACTGTCAAATCATCTTACAATATATCTATACATGAAGTACATATCCTGAAATATAGCATATTTACCAGGTGTTTTGGTGAGGTGGATACCTTTTTACTAGCATGCATCTTGCGGAAATGGCTAGCGCCATTAACTGACTCCTGGGGAAGATGGGAAGGGGCTTGGGTTAGAGAGGCAAAGCAACAACCAGGCAACATGCAGTGCAGTCAATCAAACCAGGGCTGTCAAAACCATGCCAAACCATGCCTGAACCTGGAACTGTGACGTGGCTCGCCCAGAGCCAACATGCCAAACCATGCCTGAACCTGGAACTGTGACGTGGCTCGCCCAGAGCCAACATGCCAAACCATGCCTGAACCTGGAACTGTGACGTGGCTCGCCCAGAGCCAACATGCCAAACCATGCCTGAACCTGGAACTGTGACGTGGCTCGCCCAGAGCCAACATGCCAAACCATGCCTGAACCTGGAACTGTGACGTGGCTCGCCCAGAGCCAACATGCCAAACCATGCCTGAACCTGGAACTGCAGACGTGGCTCTGCCCAGAGCCAACATGCCAAACCATGCCTGAACCTGGAACTGTGACGTGGCTCGCCCAGAGCCAACATGCCAAACCATGCCTGAACCTGGAACTGTGACGTGGCTCGCCCAGAGCCAACATGCCAAACCATGCCTGAACCTGGAACTGTGACGTGGCTCGCTCAGAGCCAACATGCCAAACCATGCCTGAACCTGGAACTGTGACGTGGCTCGCCCAGAGCCAACATGCCAAACCATGCCTGAACCTGGAACTGTGACGTGGCTCGCTCAGAGCCAACATGCCAAACCATGCCTGAACCTGGAACTGTGGACGTGGCTCGCTCAGAGCCAACATGGCAAACCATGTCTGAACCTGGAACTGTGACGTGGCTCGCTCAGAGCCAACATGCCAAACCATGCCTGAACCTGGAACTGTGACGTGGCTCGCCCAGAGCCAACATGCCAAACCATGCCTGAACCTGGAACTGTGACGTGGCTCGCCCAGAGCCAACATGCCAAACCATGCCTGAACCTGGAACTGTGACGTGGCTCGCCCAGAGCCAACATGCCAAACCATGCCTGAACCTGGAACTGTGGCGTGGCTCGCCCAGAGCCAACATGCCAAACCATGCCTGAACCTGGAACTGTGACGTGGCTCGCCCAGAGCCAACATGCCAAACCATGCCTGAACCTGGAACTGTGACGTGGCTCGCCCAGAGCCAACATGCCAAACCATGCCTGAACCTGGAACTGTGGCGTGGCTCGCTCAGAGCCAACATGCCAAACCATGCCTGAACCTGGAACTGTGACGTGGCTCGCCCAGAGCCAACATGCCAAACCATGCCTGAACTGCCTGAACCTGGAACTGTGACGTGGCTCGCTCAGAGCAACATGCCAAACCATGTCTGAACCTGGAACTGTGACGTGGCTCGCTCAGAGCCAACATGCCAAACCATGCCTGAACCTGGAACTGTGACGTGGCTCGCCCAGAGCCAACATGCCAAACCATGCCTGAACCTGGAACTGTGACGTGGCTCGCTCAGAGCCAACATGCCAAACCATGCCTGAACCTGGAACTGTGACGTGGCTCGCTCCAGAGCCAACATGCCAAACCATGCCTGAACCTGGAACTGTGACGTGGCTCGCTCAGAGCCAACATGCCAAACCATGCCTGAACCTGGAACTGTGACGTGGCTCGCCCAGAGCCAACATGCCAAACCATGCCTGAACCTGGAACTGTGACGTGGCTCGCTCAGAGCCAACATGCCAAACCATGCCTGAACCTGGAACTGTGACGTGGCTTGCCCAGAGCCAACATGCCAAACCATGCCTGAACCTGGAACTGTGACGTGGCTCGCTCAGAGCCAACATGCCAAACCATGCCTGAACCTGGAACTGTGACGTGGCTCGCCCAGAGCCAACATGCCAAACCATGCCTGAACCTGGAACTGTGACGTGGCTCGCCCAGAGCCAACATGCCAAACCACTCGCCCAGAGCCAACATGCCAAACCATGCCTGAACCTGGAACTGTGACGTGGCTCGCCCAGAGCCAACATGCCAAACCATGCCTGAACCTGGAACTGTGACGTGGCTCGCTCAGAGCCAACATGCCAAACCATGCCTGAACCTGGAACTGTGACGTGGCTCGCTCAGAGCCAACATGCCAAACCATGCCTGAACCTGGAACTGTGACGTGGCTCGCCCAGAGCCAACATGCCAAACCATGCCTGAACCTGGAACTGTGACGTGGCTCGCCCAGAGCCAACATGCCACACCATGCCTGAACCTGGAACTGTGACGTGGCTCGCCCAGAGCCAACATGCCAAACCATGCCTGAACCTGGAACTGTGACGTGGCTCGCTCAGAGCCAACATGCCAAACCGACAGCCAGTCTGTAAGTTAAATCAATCTCAATACAATGAGAAAGAAGTGAGATGTGAGAGCCAGTTAAAAACATGAGAAACAACCAAAAGGAAAAGAGCGGTTGAATGCCAGTGAACCACTTTTAGTCTTAGAAAAGCGTGACACAAATCCAATGTATTATTATAATTACTGTTATTAATGACAGTGAGTGGAAACGGAAGTGCTGAATCAAAGTTCCGTATGGTAGGTTATTGGTAAATATGTGATTAGATAGTAAGGATGAAAAATAGTGCTGAGTATTGCCCCGGGGGTGCATGAGTACGGTGGTCAGGTTAGGACATACCACTCCCTGCCACAGGATCAGGCCCTCTTTGGAGTTGCTGTTGACCTTGATTTCCAGCTCAATGGTCTCTGGAGTGTCAGGGCCGCTGCAACACACACAT
>NW_026999820.1:0-9629 GCF_036934945.1 Oncorhynchus masou masou
AAAAAAATAAGAGTAACCAACACGCTGCATTTCGGTCCGAATCTCTTGCGACAAACGAAGAACGGCGTTACAGAATCACCCACCACACTC
This sequence comes from Oncorhynchus masou masou, assembly GCF_036934945.1. NCBI lineage: Eukaryota > Metazoa > Chordata > Actinopteri > Salmoniformes > Salmonidae > Oncorhynchus > Oncorhynchus masou. Next base: position 91 of record NW_026999820.1, read on the forward strand.
GGACCGAGCAGCGTGTTAACAGGCAGCTGGAGCGAAGGGAGGAGCGTTATGGACAGCCAGAGGCTTGGAGTATACGGCGTGGGAAGAAATGAGACGAGGTGGGCGGCCCGACCCAGAGAGAGTGCCGAAGCCCGCCTGGGATTACGCTGGAGCACTTGGTGCGATGAGGGCTATAGGCGAATGGAGTCGAAAAGAAAGACACGGCGGCGCAGAGCGAAACTCGAAAGTCACCCCCAAATATTTATTGGGGAGGGCTCAGGAGAGTAGCAGAGTCAGGAGTCAGACCTGAGCCTACTCTTCCTGTTAATTGTGAGGAGCAGCGATCTAAGGACTTCTGGACTTGGGAGGAGATATTAGACGGAAAAGGACCCTGGGCACAGCCTGGAGAATATCGCCGTCCCAAGGAGGAACTAGAGGCGGCTAAAGCGGAGAAGCGCTGGTATGAGGAGGCAGCACGGCGACGTGGATGGAAGCCTGGGAATCAGCCCCAAAAATGTCTTGGGGAGGGGACTTTCAGGGAGTATGGCTACTCCAGGTAGGAGACCTGCGCAAACTCCCTGTGCTAACGGGGGCTAGAGAGACCGGGCAGGCACCGTGTTATGCAGTGGTGCGCACGGTGTCCCCAGTGCGGGTGCATAGCCCGGTGCGGTTCATACCAGCCCTTCGTATTGGCCGGGCTAGAGTGGGCATCGAGCCAGGTAAGGTTGGGCAGGCTCGGTGCTCAAGAGCTCCAGTGCGCCTGCACGGTCCGGTCTATCCAGAGCCACCTCCACACACCAGTCCTCCGGTAGCAGCCCCCGCACCAGGCTTCCTGTGCGTGTCTTCGGCCCAATACCACCAGTGCCAGCACCACGCATCAGGCCTACAGTGCGCCTCGCCTCTCCTGCGCTGTCAGAGCCTTTCTTCTCTCCTGCGCTGTCGGAGTCTCCCGCCTGTTCAGCGCTATCAGAGCCTTTCTCCTCTCCAGCGCTGCAGGAGCCTCCTGCCTGTTCGGAGCAGTCTGAGCTGCCAATCTGCATGGAGCAGCTAGAGCTGCCAGTCTGCATGGAGCAGCTAGAACTGCTAGTCTGCATGGAGCAGCTGGAGCTGCAAGTCTGCAAGGAGCTGCCAGTCTGCAAGGAGCTGCCAGTCTGCATGGAGCTGCCAGTCTGCAAAAGGAGCTGCCAGTCTGCAAGGGTCGGCCAGCTAGCCAGACGCTGCCAAGTCTGCCAGTCAGCCAGACTCTTCCAGATCTGCCGAGTCAGCCAGACTCTTCCAGACCTGCCAGTCAGCCAGACTCTTCCAGATCTGCCAGTCAGCCAGACTCTTCCAGATCTGCCAGTCAGCCAGACTCTTCCAGATCTGCCAGTCAACCAGACTCTTCCAGATCTGCTAGTCAACCAGACTCTTCCAGATCCGCCAGTCAGCCAGGATCTGCGGTTCAACTGCCTGGCTGGGCTTCATCTCAGTACTGGGCTTCCTCTCAGTACTGGGCTTCCTCTCAGTGCTGGGCTTCCTCTCAGTACTGGGCTGCCCCTCAGTCCCGAGCTGCCCCTCAGTCCCAGAGCTTCCCCTCAGTCCCGAGCTGCCTCAGTCCGAGCTGCCCCTCAGTCACGAGCTGCTCCTCAGTTCAGTGGGGTTCTGGGTGAGGACTATTAGGCCATGGTCGGCGGCGAGGTGGATCATCCCAGGGCCGCGAAGGGAGGAACTATGACATTTATGGAGTGGGGTCCACGTCCCGAGGCCGGAACCGCCACCATGGACAGACGCCCACCCGGACCCTCCCTATGGTTTTGAGGTGCGTCCGGGAGTCCACACCTTAGGGGGGGTTCTGTCACGCCTTGGTCTTAGTATTTTGTGTTTTCGTTAATTAGTTGGTCAGGCCAGGGTGTGACATGGGTTTATGTTGTTGTATTTCGTAGTGTGGTTTTTGTTATTGGGATTGAGGCTGAGTAGGGGTGTTGCATAGGTTTGGCTGCCTGAGGCGGTTCTCAATCAGAGTCAGGTGATTCTCGTTGTCTCTGATTGGGAACCGTATTTAGGTAGCCTGGGTTTCACTTTGTATTTCGTGGGTGATTGTTCCTGTCTCTATGTAGTTTCACCCGATAGGCTGTAATAGGTTTCACGTTCCGTTTTGTTTTTGTCTCAGTATTTTCTTGTAATCGTTATTTGTTTCATTAGAGCTGACAAGGTAAAAATCTGTCATTCTGCCTCTGAACAAGGCAGTTAACCCACCATTCCTAGGCCGTCATTGACAATAAGAATGTGTTCTTAACTGATTTGCCTAGTTAAATGAAGATTAAATAAAGGTGTAATTTTAGAAATAAATCGGCTAAATCGGTGTCCAAAAATACAGATTTCCGATTGTTATGAAAACTTGAAATTGGCCCATTCCAAACCGGAACGGCCGACCTCTAATACAGACATCACTTTAGAGATACCAATACTGTTATTATAGATAAATATACATATGCTCTTATTCCAACATCAATAACACCTAAAACATGTCAGCAGTTAAGCCAATGATAGCAACTATGATGAATATGAACCATTACCATATTCCGTGGTCTAGCTGGCCAGCTGATAAACGCAAGGGATTATCAATTATTAACAACCAAGACTCAGTTGTGCTGGAGATCCCAAATGCCCTTAGGCTTTTTTGTTGTTGATAGCATCCAAACAAGAGCCGAATCTATTATAAACAAAATCATTAGCCGCTTCATGCTCCACTAGCCTAGTCAGTCAGATGTATTAAACAGGAGGACAAAGGGCCAGGTTGATATTAACATGGCTCTACTGTAGTATGTCACTGATCCTTCCTCACTCACGGGCTCTGTGAACTCAAACTTCACGTTTGGTGATGGCGGCTTTAATGGAGGAGAAAGCATTTGTTGTTTAAAAGGATGGAGAAGCAAGAATGAGTGTTTGTGAGATGGATGCCATGAGGCTTATCTGTAACTCATACAACTATTTACAGAGGGAAGGTAGAACATTCCACACTGCATTTCTAGAGAGAGCTTTGAGAGGGGTATATCTCCTGTTCAGTATATCTTCTGTTGTGTTCAGTATGTCTTCTGTTGTGTTCAGTATATATTCTGTTGTGTTCAGTATGTCTTCTGTTGTGTTCAGTATGTCTTCTGTTGTGTTCAGTATGTCTTCTGTTGTGTTCAGTATGTCTTCTGTTGTGTTCAGTATATATCTTCTGTTGTGTTCAGTATATATCTTCTGTTGTGTTTCAGTATATATCTTCTGTTGTGTTTCAGTATATCTTCTGTTGTGTTCAGTATATTTTCTATTGTGTTCTGTATATCGTTTGTTGTGTTCAGTATATATCTTCTGTTGTGTTCAGTATATCTTCTGTTGTGTTCTGTATATCGTTTGTTGTATTCAGTATATATCTTCTGTTGTGTTCAGTATATATTCTGTTGTGTTCAGTATATATCTTCTGTTGTGTTCAGTATATATATTCTGTTGTGTTCAGTATATATCTTCTGTTGTGTTCAGTATATATCTTCTGTTGTGTTCAGTATATATCTTCTGTTGTGTTTCAGTATATCTTCTGTTGTGTTCAGTATATCTCCTGTTGTGTTCTGTATATCGTTTGTTGTGTTCAGTATATATCTTCTGTTGTGTTCAGTATATCTTCTGTTGTGTTGTGTTCAGTATATATCTTCTGTTGTGTTTCAGTATATATTCTGTTGTGTTGTGTTCAGTATGTCTTCTGTTGTGTTTCAGTATATCTTCTGTTGCGTTCAGTATATATTCTGTTGTGTTCTGTATATCTTCTGTTGTGTTCAGCATATATTCTGTTGTGTTTCAGTATATCTTGTGTTGTGTTCAGTATATATTCTGTTGTGTTCTGTATATCTTCTGTTGTGTTCTGTATATCTTCTGTTGTGTTCAGTATATATATATATTATGTTGTGTTCAGTATATCTTCTGTTGTGTTAGTATATCTTCTGTTGTGTTCTGTATATCGTTTGTTGTTGTGTTCTGTATATTAGTTTGGTGTGTTCTGTATATCTTCTGTTGTGTTTCAGTATATCTTCTGTTATTTCAGTATATCTTCTATTTGTGTTCTGTATATCTTCTGTTGTGTTCAGTATATCTTCTGTTGTGTTCAGTATATCTTCTGTTGTGTTTCAGTATATCTTCCTGTTGTGTTCTATTATATACGTTTGTTGTGTTCTGTATGTCGTTTGTTTTGTTCTGTATATCTTCTGTTGTGTTTCAGTATATCTTCTGTTGTGTTCAGTATATCTTCTGTTGTGTTCTGTATATCGTTTGTTGTGTTCAGTATATATCTTCTGTTGTGTTCAGTATATATCTTCTGTTGTTGTCAGGATTTGGCCAGGGTTGTTTCCAGTTGTTTGTCATTAGATGTCCCCATTGTGCTTTTTGTCCCTGTGTTTTCCCTTGATCCCCATTATTGTTTGCACCTGTGTCGTTTCCCCTGATTGTATTTAAACCCTTTGTTTCCCCTCAGTTCTGTGCTCTGTGTTTGTATGTTAGCACCCTGCCCTAGTGTTCTGTGTGCTCTTGTCGATTCCGGGTAACGTTCTTGTGGTATTCTGTTTTTTTTTTGTTTTTTTTAGTTTTGGTGAGTTTCTTTTTGGTCTTTTTGTGTTTTACCTTCCACCTTTTGGATTTGCCATTTTTTATTTTAGGATTTTTTCTTTATTAAATACACCGTCTTAAGTACTGCTGTGTCTGCCTCATCTTCTGGGTTCTGCTGTCTGTGGCAGCTCAGTTGGTTAAGTGACTGTTTCTCACTCCGGAGACCCAGGTTCGAAACCGGGTCCTGACAGAAACACAGAGCCAAAAATGAACCCAGAGGCAGCCAGTTTAGGACCTTTTGCCACGCTGTCCCACCACCAGGAGACTGTCCAAGCATGCAGGCCGCCCTGGTTCAGCCAGAGGCCTTAATGGCTAGACATTCTCATCTTCTGTCGGAGATGCTGACTTCCATTAAGCAAATATCTGATGACTTACCCCGGCAACAGTTCCCGTCCCAGTACCTCAAGTTCACGTACCCATGGCAGTTAACCCCCTGGCTGAACCTCGTCTTCCACCTCCCAACGGTTCTCAGGTGATCCAAGTGCTTGTAAAGGGTTTCTCACTCAATGTTCTCTCTCCTTTGAGCTGCAACCCTCGTCGTTTCCCACCGACCGGTCTAAGATCGCATATATCATCACCCTGCTGTCGGAAAAAGCCCTGGCCTGGGCTACTGCTGTGGGATGCCCATAGTTCCTGCTGTGCCAGCTACTCTGCCTTTGCTGAGGAATTCAAACGAGTGTTTCAAGGCCCAAGCAGTGGTTCTGACTCAGCCAAACAGCTCTGACTCTCCATCAAGGTTGGCGCAGCGTGACGGACTATGCCATCCAGTTCCGCACGGTGGCAGCAGCGAAGTGGCTGGAACAGCGCTCACGGTGTGCTTTCTGAAGGCCTTTCCGACACTATCCAAGATGAACTGGCCACTTTCCCGGAACCACCGGACAATCTGGAAGTCCCTGATCAAGTTGGCCTCACGCATTGACCAGCGTCTGAGAGAGAGAACTCAACCGTAGACCTCTAGCTCTATCAGTCCCAGCTCCGAGTCCCCACCTTTATCATCACTGGCTCCACCGGAACCCATGCAGATTGGACGCATCTCCCAGGCTGAGAGAGACCGCCGGATGAGGAGGCGACGCTGTCTATGTGCGGCAAACCGGGCCATTTCCGTTCCACGTGTCCCGGGCTCCAGGGAAACGCTCTGTCCCGTACAGACCGGGGGAACTGTAACGGGAAACATAACCTCCTCCCATCCGTCCAACTCCCGTCTGCTCATTCCAGTCACCCTCTCCTGGGACAACCACAAGCTTCACCTTCAAGCCTTGGTAGACTCTGGAGCCGCAGGTAACTTCATGGATGGTGTCTGGGCGAAGGAGAATGGCGTTCCCTCTGAACCTCTAAGTGACCCCATGAGGGTTACTACATTGGATGGAAGCCCTTTGGGATCTGGACTTGTCACTCATGTCACTACCTCCTTGAGACTTTCAGTTTCACAACACCAGGAATTGATGAACTTTCATTTGATCTCCTGTTCCGAGTTCCCTCTCGTCCTTGGATACCCCTGGCTTCACAGCCATAACCCTCACATCGACTGGTCTGTGGGCACTATCAAGCAGTGGGGTCCTACGTGCCAAGCTACTTGTATTTTCCAGAATTCCCGAGTTCTACTCCCGAGTCTTTAGAATCCATCGACCTGACCCGAGTTCCCGAGTGTTACCATGACCTCAAACTGGTGTTTAGCAAACAGAGGGCCACCATGCTACCACCCCATAGATCTTACGATTGCCCCATCGACCTGTTTCCGGGCACTTGCCCCCCAGGAGTCGGATCTTTTCCCTATCTCCACCCGAACGAGCTGCTATGGATACCTACATCAAGGACTCTCTGGAAGCAGGCCTCATGCGTCCATCCACCTCCCCGGCGGGAGCAGGGTTTTTCTTTGTGGCCAAGAAAGACGGTGGGTTACGTCCTTGCATCGACTACCGGGGACTCAATGACATAACCGTCCGTAACCGTTACCCGCTACCCCTTATGGCCACAGCCTTCGAGCTGCTCCAGGAAGCAGTTGTTTTCACTAAGCTTGACCTGCGGAACGCATACCATCTTGTGCGGATCAGACCTGGTGACGAGTGGAAGACCGCTTTCAACACGCCTACTGGTCACTATGAATACTTGGTGATGCCCTTCGGCCTGACCAACGCCCCAGCGGTGTTCCAAGCGCTCATAAACGATGTGCTTAGGGATATGCTTAACATATTTGTGTTCGTTTACTTGGATGACATCCTCATCTTTTCGAGCTCCCTTCAAGAACACACTAAGCATGTCAGACAAGTACTCAAACGCCTCCTGGACAGCCATCTGTACGTTAAGCCGGAAAAATGTGAATTCCATTCATCCGAGTACAATTCCTGGGATTTGTAGTGGAACCCGGTCGAATCCAAATGGACCCTAGGAAGGTAGGGGCGGTAGCGGATTGGCCCACCCCCAAATCCGTTAAGGATGTTCAGCGTTTCCTGGGCTTCACAAACTTTTACCGCAAGTTCATCAAGAACTTCAGTTTGGTGGCAGCTCCTCTCTCAGCTTTAACCAAAGGTGGCAATGCAAGGTTTTTTGGGGAAGAGAAGCTGAGACGGCCTTCCAAGGACTCAAGCAGCGCATCCTCTCTGCTCCCATCCTGATACTACCGACTACGGATGAACCATTTGTGGTGGAGGTAGACGCATCAGAGGTTGGTGTTGGAGCTGTCCTGTCTCAGAGGGGTGAAGACAAGAAGCTTCATCCGTGCGCTTTCTTCTCACACCGGCTTACCCCGACTGAGAGGAACTACGATGTGGGGGATCGTGAACTCCTAGCGGTTAAGATGGCATTGAAGGAATGGAGACACTGGCTCGAGGGGCTTCTCACCCGTTTCAAGTGCTTACGGACCACAAAAATCTGGAGTATATCCAGCAGGCGAAGCGATTGAACTCTAGACAAGCTAGATGGTCTCTTTTCTTCAATCGATTCCAGTTTATCCTCACCTATCGGCCCGGGTCGAAGAATCTCAAACCGGATGCCCTGTCCCGAGTCTACGCTCCTGCCATTCGAGATGACACGGACATGCCTGTCCTTCCTGCTGCTAAGATTGTGGCTCCGATCTCGTGGCAAGTTGAGGATACCGTGAGACGTGCTCAAGCTAGCGAACCGGACCCTAAAGGAGGCCCTGCCAATCGGTTGTTTGTCCCCAAGGCAGTGAGGACTCAGGTCCTTCTGTGGGGGCACTCCTCTCGCCTCACCTGTCATCCGGGCGTAGGTCGCACCTTGGAGTTCATCCAGCGTAAGTTCTGGTGGCCTACCATAAGAGAAGACGTTGCCACTTTCGTCAATGCCTGCCCCGTGTGCTGCCAGGGCAAATCTTCTCACCTCCGCCCTCAAGGACTCCTTCACCCTTTACCTGTTCCCCACAGACCCTGGTCCCATATCTCATTGGACTTTATTACTGGACTTCCTCCATCCCATGGCAATACTACTATCCTAGTCATAATCGACAGGTTTTCAAAGGCGGCCAGGTTCGTCCCTCTGACTAAGTTACCTTCTGCCAAGGAAACGGCTGAGTTGGTAATTAATCATGTGTTCCGAGTCTTCGGCATTCCTCAAGATGTGGTTTCTGACAGAGGTCCCCAGTTCGCCTCAAGGTTTTGGAAGGCCTTCTGCCAACTCATGGGGGCTTCTGCCAGTCTATCTTCAGGGTACCATCCGGAGTCCAACGGCCAAACAGAGAGGATGAATCAAGAGCTGGAAACCACCCTCCGATGTATGACTCGTGACAACCCGTCCACATGGTCATCCTTTATTGTTTGGGCCGAATACGCGCACAACACCTTGCGCTCCTCCTCCACTGGTATGTCCCCGCACGAGTGTCAGTTTGGCTATGCTCCTCCATTGTTCCCGGACCAGGAGGCAGAAGTCAGAGTGCCTTCAGCCTTGAGGTTCGTCAGACGCTGTCGGCTTATGTGGAGGAAGACCCGTCTTAATCTGATGCGTTCCTCACAGAGGTATCAACAACAAGCCAACAGACGTCGCCGTCCCGGGCCTACCCTGCGCCCCGGCCAGAGAGTCTGGCTCTCCACAAGAGACTTACCTCTACGGGTGGAGTCTCGCAAGCTGTCCCAAAAATACATCGGTCCCTTCAAGGTTGCCAGGAGAGTTAACCCAGTTTCTTATCGCCTACACTTACCCAGATCCCTTAAGATTAATCCCACATTTCATGTGTCTTTGTTAAAACCTGTTGTTTTTCTCCCCTTGTCCCGGCAGACAGACCTCCCCCTCCGCCTCGTGTCATTGGAGGCCAGCCGACTTATACCGTCCACCGGATACTGGATTCCCGCCGGGTGCAGCGGTCCTGGCAGTATCTGGTGGACTGGGAAGGCTACGGTCCTGAGGAGCGCTCCTGGGTTCCTGCCAAAGACATCCTGGACCCTGACCTCATTCGTCAGTTCAGGGTCCTCCACCCTGAGAGAGCTGGTAGGAGCGTCAGGAGCCGTTCCTAGGGGGGATTCTGTCAGGATTTGGCCAGGGTTGTTCCAGTTGTTTGTCAGTAGATGTCCCCATTGTGCTTTTTGTCCCTGTGTTTTTCCCTTGATCCCCATTATTGTTTGCACCTGTGTCTCGTTTCCCCTGATTGTATTTAAACCCTTTGTTTCCCTCAGTTCTGTGCTCTGTGTTTGTATGTTAGCACCCTGCCCTAGTGTTCTGTGTGCTCTTGTCGATTCCGGGTAACGTTCTTGTGGTATTCTGTTTTTTGTTTTTGTTCAGTTTTGGTGAGTTTCTTTTTTAGGTCTTTTTGTGTTTTACCTTCCACCTTTTGGATTTGCCATTTTTTATGTTAGGATTTTTTCTTTATTAAATACACCGTCTTAAGTACTGCTGTGTCTGCCTCATCTTCTGGGTTCTGCTGTCTATTCGTGGCTCAGTTGGTTAAGTGACTGTTTCTCACTCCGGAGACCCAGGTTCGAAACCGGGTCCTGACA
>NW_026999821.1:0-9626 GCF_036934945.1 Oncorhynchus masou masou
ATTATTATTTGCACTTGTGCCTCGTTTCCCCTGATTGTATTTAAACCCTTAGTTTCCCTCAGTTCTGTGCTCTGTGTTTGTATGTTAGCACCCAGCCCTAGTGTTCTGTGTATTCTTGTCGATTCCGGTGGATGCTCTTGTGGAATTCTGTTTTTGTTTTTGAGTATCTCTTGAGGCTTTTTTGTGCTATTCCTACCACCTTTTGGATTTGCCATTTTTGTATTGAAGGACTTCTCCTTTTTACTTTATTAAATACACCGTCTTAAGTACTGCTGTGTCTGCCTCATCTTCTGGGTTCTGCTGACTATTCGTGGCTCAGTTGGTTAAGTGACTGTTTCTCACTCCGGAGACCCAGGTTCGTAACCGGGTCCTGACAGTAACTGAGTGAGGTTTGTAGGTCTCCTTGCTCGCAAACGCTTTTTCAGTTCTATCCACACATTTTCTATAGGATTGAGGTCAGGGCTTTGTGATGGCCACTCCAATACCATTTCTTTGTTGTCCTTAAGCCATTTTGCCTTGCATTTTGGAAGCATACTTGGGGTCATTGTTCATTTGGAAGACCCATTTGCCACCAAGCTTTAACTTCCTGACTAATTTCTTGAGATATTGCATCAATATATCCACATAATTTTCCTTCCTCATGATGCCATCTACTTTGAAGTGCACCAGTCCTTCTGCAGCAAAGCACCCCACAACATGATGCTGCCACCCCTGTGATTCACAGTTGGGATGGTGTTCTTTGGCTTGCAAGCCTCCCACTTTTTCATCCAAACATAACAATGGTCATTATGACCACAGAGTTCTATATTTGTTTCATTAGACCAGAGGACATTTCCCAAAAAGTATGATCTTTGTCCCCATGTGCAGTTGCAAACCGTAGTCTGGCTTTTTTTATGGCGGTTCTGGAGCAGTGGCTTCTTCCTTGCTGAGCGGCCTTTCAGGTTATGTCAATATAGGACTTGTTTTACTGTGGATATAGACACTTTGTACGTGTTTCCTCCAGCATCTTCACAAGGTCCTTTGCTGTTGTTCTGGGATTGATTTGCACTTTTCGCACCAAAGTACATTCATCTCTAGGAGACAGAATGCGTCTCCTTCCTGAGCGGTATGACAGCTGTGTGGTCCCATGGTGTTTATACTTGCATACTATTGTTTGTACAGTTGAACGTGGTACCTTCAGGCATTTTGAAATTGCTCCCAAGGATGAACCAGACTTGTGGTCTTGGCTAATTTATTTTGTTTTTCCCATGATGTCACTGAGGCACTGAGTTTGAAGGTAGGCCTTGAAATACATCCACAGGTACACCTCCATTTGACTCAAATTATGTCAATTAGCCTATCAGAAGCTTCTAAAGCCATGACATCATTTTCTGGAATTTTCCAAGCTGTTCAAAGGCAGAGTCAACTTAGTGTATGTAAACTTCTGACCCACTGGAATTGTGATACAGTGAATTGTAAGTGAAATATTTTATCTGTAAACAATTGGACACATTATTTGTGTCATGCTCAAAGTAGATTTTCTAACCGATGTGCCAAAACTATAGTTTCTTAACAAGAAATGTGTGGAGTGGTTGAAAAATGAGTTTTAATGACTCCAACTTAACATGCTGACCAGACCGGACATGTCGTGTGCTCGAGCGTCGCAAAATAAATGCACCCACACTGCTCGTGTGCTCCAACGAGTGTCTGCGATGCCAAGAGCTAAAAATAGAAGTCGTTCCTATTTCTGACGCAGATCGCAGTGCAAGTCCTGCCTCTCCCATCTCCTCATTGGTTTATAGAAGCAGGTACCCACGTGCCATCTCCTCAATGGTTATACCCACGTGGGTGATTGAAAAACAAACTTTGTTGTTGGTTGTCGTGGTAATACTATGAAAGTGTAGATGGGTCACCATATAAGTTCAAAGTTGAAAAAGCCTGGAAGGATGAGAGACGACTAGAAACGATTCCGTTGGCTGTTTTATGTGTCGAATAATTGTCAGAGTAGAGGACCTTGTGCATTTCAGGTAAAATTACTCAATGTTTATATCCCAGAACAAATTATCTAGCAACAGCAAGCAAGCTAAATAGACAAATTAGCTGGCAAGTGCAAGCTTGCTAAATAGGACCAATTAGCTAGCAAGTGCAAGCTAACTAGCTAAATTGCCAACAAAGCATCCTTCACTCATGCTGCCAAACATACTCTTGTAAAACTGACCATTCTACCGATCCTCGACTCTGGTGATGTAATTTACAAAATAGCCTCCAATACCCTACTCAATAAATTGGATGCAGTCTATCACAGTGCCATCCGTTTTGTCACCAAAACCCCATATACTACCCGACACTGCGACCTGTACGCTCTCGTTGGCTGGCCCTCGCTTCATACTCGTTGCCAAACCCACTGGCTCCAGGTCATCTACAAGACCCTGCTCGGTAAAGTCCCCCCTCATCTCAGCTCGCTGGTCACCATAGCAGCACCCACCTGTAGCACGCGCTCCAGCAGGTGTATCTCTCTGGTCACCCCCAAAACCAATTCTTCCTTTGGCCGCCTCTCCTCCCAGTTCTCTGCTGTCAATGACTGGAACAAACTACAAAAATCTCTGAAACTGGAAACACATCTCCCGCACTAGCTTTAAGCACCAGCTGTCAGAGCAGCGCACAGATTACTACGCCTGTACATAGCCAATCTATAATTTAGCCCAAACAACTACCTCATCCACCTACTGTATTTATCTCCTTTGCACCCCATTATTTCTCTCTCTACTTTGCACATTCTTCCACTGCAAATCTACCATTCCAGTGTTTTAGTTGCTATATTGTATTTACTTCGCCACCATGGCCTTTTTTTGCCTTTACCTCCCTTATCTCACATTGTATATAGACTTATTTTTCTACAGTATTATTGACTGTATGTTTGTTTTACTCCATGTGTAACTCTGTGTCGAACTGCTTTGCTTTATCTTGGCCAGGTGCAGTTGTAAATGAGAACTTGTTCTCAACTTGCCTACCTGGTTAAATAAAAGGTGAAATAAATAAATAAAAACATGTTTAATACTTTTTGTCCCCAAATTAATGTCATTGACTCAGAGTTTGTTTTGATATTTTAACCTGCATGTCGTGATCGCGTTTGGTGTAGGGGGACAAAATACATTTATGCACGATAGCGCACACAATGGCGCTGGGTACTGACTTCAACTGTATTGTATGTGTGTTATGTACTTGAGTGAAGACCCAAAAGCGGTTTTAACAGAAAACAGAGTTCTTTAATGAAAAAACAGGAATGGCATAAATCCTCTTCCAACGTAGTCAATGGAACAAAAAGAACGTTAGTATAATGCAGGATGCACCTGCCAGGCAGACTCCGACAGGATAGGACAAGGTGGAAGCAAACGCGACGACAGCTTGCTTCTGGCATAAAAAACACAAACAAGAATCAGACACTGAAAGTAGCAGGAACAGAGAGAGAAATAGAGACCTAATCAGAGGGGGAAGAGAGAACAGGTGTGAAAGAGTGAATGAGCTAGTTAGGGGAGATGTAGAACAGCTGAAGAATGAGAGACAGAGAAGGTAACCTAAAAAGACCAGCAGAGAGAGACAGAGTGAAGAGAAAGGACAGGAACAGACATAACAAGACATGACAATGTGACTGTAAACTCTCAGTCACTTTTGATAATCTGACATAAAATGTGATATTTCATTATAATAAGATGTCATTGTGAATGTGATACACTGTTCTCCATTGACATATTTTTGGAGAGAGTCACAGAGATTTTCAGCAAAGTCTATAGAATTACACCAAAGACTCTTGATATTATATTTGTTGTTCCACAGTCCATTAGGTACATTTGAGATTTTAAACACTTTCTCCATTTCCCAACAGGCTCTTTCACACACCATAAAGTTGGTTTGACATTCTCAGGACTCTCTTCACTGTACTATGCTTCACACTAATGTGTGTGGTGTGTTTGTGCGCGCGTGCGTGCGTGGGCGTGTGTATACATAAGTAGCAGTAATCCCCAGTGGGGGGATCCTCCTTGTTGGTTTCGCCTGACTGGGCCTCTCTTTAGGGGATCCCCTGACCTCGATCTGTTCCTCCACACCTCCACCCCTGACATGGGGCATTCTTCTCAGACTTGTGGCCCAGCGAGACGGACGACATCCTCCATGCCCATTAACAGTCCAGTGACACTGGCCCCCAGCAGCTATCAGTCCTAACAATGAGTCTTGGGCAACAGAGACAGAGAGAGGGCCTGTCATGCCAAATAGTGTCCCCCAGCCAATAATAATGTCTGGAATGGACTGTCCCCCTCGACGTCTGTTGCTAGGGCTGTTGCTAGAACTTGCAACATTCTGACCAGATTACGTAATGAACGAAAGCATCCGTTGCTATGCTGGTTGCTTGGCTCTATTTTACATCGTAAGAGGATGCGGGCAGTTCTAGTTCACCGAATAAACCCTAGCTCAGTCTGCACAAAATTATTACCCCAAGGACACTGTTTTTGACATTGGCAACCTGCCTACTACCTGCTGCTTCAGAGGACCGAAAAGACTGGAAAGAGAACACTTTCTTTAACATGTATTTGTTCATATTGTTAAATAAGAATAAATAAATTAAGCTGTTTTTATAGATTGACGTTGCTAGCTACTGTACTTAAATATCCCAGCCTGTCTCGTCAGCCAGCCAGCCAGTTTTATTTAGCTAACGTTTGCTAGCTAGCTAGCTAGCTACTGTAACTGTTTTTGCAGCTTTCTGTTTGTATGAAGCTTGCACTTCAATGGCATCCCTTGAGGGGATTTTATTTTATCTTTCCAACCAGGCAAAGTACTATGAAGACACCACTGATCGCAACATTCAGAGAAATTTACAATTCAGGATAACGTTAAGCATTTAACGTCAATTAGATAACTAGATGGATTTAGCTATGTACAACCACTTTTCATCAACATTTTCCATCTAATGTTAGCTATGGTAGTTGCTACCAGTACATGTAGTTCAGTGGAAGCTGCCGAGGGAAGGATGGCTCATAATAAAGTCTGGAATGGAGTAAATGGAATGGTATCAAACACGTGGTTTCCATGTAGATACCATTCAACTGACTCCATTCCAGACATTATTATGAGCCGTCCTCCCCACATCAGCCTCCACCGATATAGTATATGTCTGTCATATTGAGGTGTCTAGCTATAAGTTAAACCTGATCAATCAAATGGATAGGTGTAAACTAGGTGTCTTCACTAGACAGACACAGAGAGGGGGAGGAAGAAAGTGAAAAAGGATGAAAGTGAAAGAGGGAGAGCGAGGTCGGAAGAGAGTAGAAAACACAGAGCGAGAGAGATGGAGAGAGAAAGACAGCAGAGCAAATATACTTAGACTTGAGTATTTCAACAACTCATCAGCCAGTTAGGGGGAGTGATGAACTCTACAGCAGTCTCACTACTCAATCGCTGGTTGAAAACTATTCTGCCCTTCCCAAAATATATAATTTGTAGATAACTGGCCCTCTTTCTGGGACTCACCCACATACAGGACCAAGCCTGGCCTGCTGAGGAGTGACGGACTCCATCCTAGCTGGAGGGGTGCTCTCATCTTATCTCTGAACATAGACAGGGTTCTTACTCCTCTAGCTCTACAATGAGATAGGGTGCAGGCCAGGGAGCAGGCTGTCAGCCAGCCTGCCAGCTTTGTGGAGTCTGCCACTAACACAGAGTGTAGCCATCGTCGAATCAAGTTGTCCATCATGTCTCTGGACCTACTCAATGCCACAGTCATACTCTGGACCTAGTTTTGTCCTGTTTAATAAATATTGTGGATCTTAATGTTTTTCCTCATAATCCTGGGCTATCGGACCACCATTTTTTTACATTTGCAATCGCAACAAATAATCTGCTCAGACCCCAACCAAGGATCAAAAGCCGTACTATAAATTCTCAGACAACCCAAAAGATTGATGCATTTCCAGACTCCCTCCACCTCACCAAGGACGTCAGAGTACAACAATCAGTTAACCACCTAACTGAGGAACAAAATTTAACCTTGTGTAATACCCTAGATGCAGTCGTACCCCTAAAAACAAAAAAACATTTGTCTTAAGAAACTAGCTCCCTGGTATACAGAAAATACCCAAGCCCTAAAGCAAGCTTACAGAAAATTGGAACAGAAATGGCTATACACCAAACTGGAAGTCTTCCGACTAGCTTGGAAAGACCGTACCGTGCAGTATCGAAGAGCCCTCACTGCTGCTCGATCATCCTATTCTTCCAACTTAATTGAGGAGAATAAGAACAATCCTACATTTATTTTTGATACTGTCGCAAGCTAAATGAAAAGCAGCATTCACCAAGAGAGGATGGCTTTAACTTCAGTAGGGATAAATTCATGAACTTGTTTGACGAAATTATTATGATCATTAGAAATCAAATTACGGCAGAATGTTTTACTTTTAAACTCGGACAAAACAGAAATGCTAGTTCTATGTCCCAAGAAACAAAGATCTTCTGTTGGATCTGACAATTAATCTTAATTAATCTTACAGTCGTCTCAAATAAAACTGAAGGACCTCGGCATTACTCTGGACCCTGATCTCTCTTTTGACGAACCCTATCAAGACTGTACAAAAAGGACAGCTTTTTTCCATCTACGTTGCATTGCAAAAATGCGAAACTTTGTATTCATGATTTTGTCACTTCTAGATTAGACTACTGCAATGCTCTACTTTCCGGGCTACCTGGATAAAGCACTAAATAAACTTCAGTTAGTGCTTAACACGGTTGCTAGAATCTTGACTAGAACCAAAAAAATATTATCATATTTCTCCAGTGCTAGGGCTAGGGCTGATTTCAATGTTTTACTGCTAACCTACAAAGCATTGCATGAGATTGCTCCTACCCATCTTTGCTATTTGGTCCTGCCGTACATACCTACATGTACGCTACGGTCACAAGATGCAGGCCTCCTTACTGTCCCTAGAATTTCTAAGCAAACAGCTGGAGGCAGGGCTTTCTCCTATAGAGGAATATTTTTATGGAATGGTCTGCCTATCCATGTGAGAGATGCTGACTCTGTCTTTATTGAAGACTCATCTCTTCAGTGGGTCCTATGATTGAATGTAGTCTGGCCCAGGTGTGTGAAGGTGAATGGAAAGGCACTGGAGCGACGAACCACCCTTGCTGTCTGCCTGGCCGGTTCCCCTCTCTCCACTGGGATTCTCTGCCTCTACCCCTATTATGGGTGCTGCGTCACTGGCTTCCTGGTGCTCTTCCATGCCATCCCTAGAAGGGGTGCATCACTTGAGTGGGTGGATTCACTGACGTGATCTTCCTGTCCGGGTTGGCACCCCACCTCAGGTTTGTGCTGTAGGGGAGATGTTCATGGGCTATATTCGGCCTTGTCTCAGAGTAGTAAGTTTGTGGTTTGAAGATGTCCCTCTAGCGGTGTGGGGGGCTGTGCTTTGGCAAAGTGAGTGGGGTTATATCCTGCCTGAACCGGGGGTGGCCCTGAACCGGGGGTGTCGTCGAACAGGACCACATTGTCACCTAATCCCTCCTTGCTCAACCTCCTTTAATTTTTCTCCAATACTTTGTGTTGGGGGCTGGGGTCAGTCTGTTATATATGGAGTATTTTTCCGGTCTTCTCCAGTGTCCTGTGTGAATGTAAGTATGCTCCCTCTCACACTCTCTTCTCTCGGAGGACCATGCCTCAGGACTACCTGGCCTGATGACTCCTTGCTGTCCCCATTCCAACTGGTCGTGCAGCTGCTCCCGTTTCAACTGTTCTGCCTGCGGCTATGGAACCCTGACCTTTTCATCGGACCTGCTACTTTGTCCCGGACCTGCTGTTTTCAACGCTCTCTCTCTACCGCACCAACTGACATTTATTCCTGAGGTGCTGACCCTCTACAACCACTGTAATTATTATTTGACCCTGCTGGTCATCTATGAACGCTTGAACATCTTGGCCATGTACTGTTATAATCTCCACCCGGCAAAACCAGAAGAGGACTGGCCACCCCTCAGAGCCTGGTTCTTCTCAAGGTTTCTTCCTAGGTTCTTACCTTTCTAGGGAGTTTTCCAAGCCACCATGCTTCTACATCTGCATTGCTTGCTGTTTGGGGTTTTTAGGATGGGTTTCTGTATAGCACTTTGTGACTTCAGCTAATCTAAAAAAAGGGATTTATAAATAAATGTGATACTATATAAGAAATTATGATTTCAATGAATGTCTTATAAGAGAGAACATAATGTTTCATATTGTCAAGTTTTTGCTTAAAGGTCAGTAGCATGTCTAACCTGCCAGAAGTTTGAGAGGGCAAAGACTGTGGCACCGGAGTTGAAGCCTATCAAAGTTGTTTCACCATGGGACATGATCGGTAAGTGTCCTAATTAAATTATTATTCTTTTTTTTTGTCACATGCGCCGATGTCACGCCTTGGTCATTGTATTTTGTGTTTTCGTTATATATTTGCTTAGGCCAGGGTGTGACATGGGTTTATGTATTGTATTTTCGTATTGGGGTTTGTAGTATTTGGGATTGCGGCTGAGTAGGGGTGTTGTATAGGCTTGGCTGCCTGAGGCGGTTCTCAATCAGAGTCAGGTGATTCTCGTTGTCTCTGATTGGGAACCGTATTTAGGTAGCCTGGTTTTCACTTTGTATTTCGTGGGTGATTGTTCCTGTCTCTGTGTTAGTGTTCGCCAGACAGGCTGTATAGGTTTTCACGTTCCGTTTGTTGTTTTTGTTATTTCATGTATCGTCATTTGTTCTATTAAAAACATGAGTAACCAACACGCTGCATTTCGGTCCGACTCTCTTTCGACAAACGAAGAACGCCGTTACAGAATCACCCACCACACACGGACCGAGCAGCGTGTCAACAGGCAGGAGCAGCCCAAAGAGGAGCTGAGTATGGGATTTCTGGACATGGGAGGAAATCCTTGACGGGGAGAGGACCCTGGGCTAAACCAGGGGTGTAGCCGCCCCAAAGGTGCAGCAGGAGAAGAGGAAACAGGAGCAGCCCAAAGAGGAGTACAGTATGGACTATACGACGTGGGAAGAAATAGACAGGTGGGCGGCCGACCCAGAGAGAGTGCCGGAGCCCGCCTGGGATTCGCTGGAGCAGTGCAAAAGAGGGCTATAGGAGAATGGAGTCGAAAAGAAAGACACGGCGGCCAGAGCGAAGCCCCAAAATGTCTTGGGCTCAGAGGGGGAGTGGCTGAGTCAGGAGACAGACCTGAGCCAACTCTCCTGTTTATCGTGAGGAGCCAAGGAGACCAGAACCGGTGTTGGAGGTGAGCGAAGCAGAGACTGTGAAGGAGTTAATGAGGAAATTGGAGGAGAAAGTAATGAGGAGTTGCTAGCTTGGTGCTTTAGGTATAAGATTCGTCCGACGGAGCGTGTCGGGGATTTAATGGCACCTGGGTCAGCGCTCCATACTAGTCCTGAGGTGTGCGTGTTAGTCGGCTGGTGAAAAATGTGCCAGCCTTACGCACTAGGCCTCCCTGTGTACCTACCTAGCCTTGCACGTCCTGTGCCAGTCCTGCTCTCAGGCTCTCCAGTACACCTTCACGGTCTAGCCCATCCTGTGCCACCTCCACACACCAGCCCTCCGGTGGCAGCTCCCCGCACCAGGCTTCCTGTGCGTGTCCTCGGC
>NW_026999822.1:0-9620 GCF_036934945.1 Oncorhynchus masou masou
ACATGCACACACCAAACATACAGACACACAAAACAAGCAAACACATGACCGATAACAAACAAACAGACGGATGCTCTCATGTTAAATTACACGTTGTTTTCTTTCTCATTCAAGTCCACCATCCTCTCTCCCTCCATCTATCCCCCTCTCCTTGTCTCCCCATCACCTTTTCTGCCCTCTCCATCTCTCCCCCTCTCCTTGTCTCCCCATCACCTTTTTCTGCCCTCTCCATCTCTCCCCCTCTCCTTGTCTCCCCATCACCTTTTCTGCCCTCTCCATCTCCATCTCCATCTCCATCCCCAAGTTACATTTACATTTACATTTAAGTCATTTAGCAGACGCTCTTATCCAGAGCGACTTACAAATTGGTGAATTCACCTGACATCAGTGGAACAGCCACTTTACAATAGTGCATCTAAATCATAAGGGGGGTGGGTGAGAAGGATTGCTTTATCCTATCCTAGGTATTCCTTGAAGAGGTGGGGTTTCAGGTGTCTCCGGAAGGTGGTGATTGACTCCGCTGTCCTGGCGTCGTGAGGGAGTTTGTTCCACCATTGGGGGGCCAGAGCAGCGAACAGTTTTGACTGGGCTGAGCGGGAACTGTACTTCCTCAGTGGTAGGGAGGCGAGCAGGCCAGAGGTGGATGAACGCAGTGCCCTTGTTTGGGTGTAGGGCCTGATCAGAGCCTGGAGGTACTGCGGTGCCGTTCCCCTCACAGCTCCGTAGGCAAGCACCATGGTCTTGTAGCGGATGCGAGCTTCAACTGGAAGCCAGTGGAGAGAGCGGAGGAGCGGGGTGACGTGAGAGAACTTGGGAAGGTTGAACACCAGACGGGCTGCGGCGTTCTGGATGAGTTGTAGGGGTTTAATGGCACAGGCAGGGAGCCCAGCCAACAGCGAGTTGCAGTAATCCAGACGGGAGATGACAAGTGCCTGGATTAGGACCTGCGCCGCTTCCTGTGTGAGGCAGGGGCGTACTCTGCGGATGTTGTAGAGCATGAACCTACAGGAACGGGCCACCGCCTTGATGTTAGTTGAGAACGACAGGGTGTTGTCCAGGATCACGCCAAGGTTCTTAGCGCTCTGGGAGGAGGAAACAATGGAGTTGTCAACCGTGATGGCGAGATCATGGAACGGGCAGTCCTTCCCTGGGAGGAAGAGCAGCTCCGTCTTGCCGAGGTTCAGCTTGAGGTGGTGATCCGTCATCCACACTGATATGTCTGCCAGACATGCAGAGATGCGATTCGCCACCTGGTCATCAGAAGGGGGAAAGGAGAAGATTAATTGTGTGTCGTCTGCATAGCAATGATAGGAGAGACCATGTGAGGTTATGTCCACAAGTTATTGTGTCCCTCCCTCCCTCACTGTGCCTCTGGTCTAAAACAAGGCTGTTTTCCATATGTTTTACACTCCCGCTGCAGAGTCATCATAAGCAATCTTCAACTGGTCATTATGCACTGACAAGAGCTCCACATACAGTGGGGCAAAATAGTATTTAGGTCATAGTTGAAGTGTACCCATGATGAAAATTACAGGCCTCTCTCATCTTTTTAAGTGGGAGAACATGCACAATTGGTGGCTGACTAAATACTTTTTAATCACTACGCCGCCAGGGACTCAAATCCTGCAGTGCCAGACGTGTCTCCCTGCTTAAGCCAGTACATGTCCAGGCCCGTCTGAAGTTTGCTAGAGAGCAATTGGATGATCCAGAAGAAGATTGGGAGAATGTCATATGGTCAGATGAAACCAAAATATATCTTTTTGGTAAAAACTCAACTTGTCGTGTTTGGAGGACAAAGAATGCTGAGTTGCATCCAAAGAACACCATACCTACTGTGAAGCATGGGGGTGGAAACATCATGCTTTGGGACCAGGACGACTGATCCGTGTAAAGGAAAGAATGAATGGGGCCATGTATCGTGAGATTGTGTGTGAAAACCTCCTTCCATCAGCAAGGGCATTGAAGATGAAACGTGGCCGGGTCTTTCAGCATGACAATGTGTCAGGACCCGGTTTCGAACCTGGGTCTCCGGAGTGAGAAACAGTCACTTAACCAACTGAGCCACGAATAGACAGCAGAACCCAGAAGATGAGGCAGACACAGCAGTACTTAAGACGGTGAATTTAATAAAGAAAAAATCCTAAAATGCAAAAAATGGCAAATCCAAAAGGTGGTAGGAAAAACACAAAAAGACCTCAAAAGAAACTCACCAAAAAATAAACAAAGACAAAAAACAGAATACCACAAGAACTTCACCCGGAATCGACAAGAGTACACAGAACACTAGGGCAGGGTGCTAACATACAAACACAGAGCACAGAACTGAGGGAAACAAAGGGTTTAAATACAATCAGGGGAAACGAGACACAGGTGCAAATAATAATGGGGATCAAGGGAAAAACATAGGGACAAAAAGCACAATGGGGACATCTACTGACCAAAACCCGGAACAACCCTGGCCAAATCCTGACAGAATCCCCCCTAGGAACGGCTCCTGACGTTCCTACCAGCTCTCAGGGTGGAGGACCCTGAACTGACGAATGAGGTCAGGGTCCAGGATGTCTTTGGCAGGAACCCAGGAGCGCTCCTCAGGACCGTAGCCTTCCCAGTCCACCAGATACTGCCAGGACCGCTGCACCCGGCGGGAATCCAGTATCCGGTGGACGGTATAAGCCGGCTGGCCTCCAATGACACGAGGCGGAGGGGAGGTCTGTCTGCCGGGACAAGGGGAGAAAAACAACAGGTTTTAACAATGACACGTGAAATGTGGGATTAATCTTAAGGGATCTGGGTAAGTGTAGGCGATAAGAAACTGGGTTAACTCTCCTGGCAACCTTGAAGGGACCGATGTATTTTTGGGACAGCTTGCGAGACTCCACCCGTAGAGGTAAGTCTCTTGTGGAAAGCCAGACTCTCTGGCCGGGGCGCAGGGTAGGCCCGGGACGGCGACGTCTGTTGGCTTGTTGTTGATACCTCTGTGAGGAACGCATCAGATTAAGACGGGTCTTCCTCCACATAAGCCGACAGCGTCTGACGAACCTCAAGGCTGAAGGCACTCTGACTTCTGCCTCCTGGTCCGGGAACAATGGAGGAGCATAGCCAAACTGACACTCGTGCGGGGACATACCAGTGGAGGAGGAGCGCAAGGTGTTGTGCGCGTATTCGGCCCAAACAATAAAGGATGACCATGTGGACGGGTTGTCACGAGTATTACATCGGAGGGTGGTTTCCAGCTCTTGATTCATCCTCTGTTTGGCCGTTGGACTCCGGATGGTACCCTGAAGATAGACTGGCAGAAGCCCCATGAGTTGGCAGAAGGCCTTCCAAAACCTTGAGGCGAACTGGGGACCTCTGTCAGAAACCACATCTTGAGGAATGCCGAAGACTCGGAACACATGATTAATTACCAACTCAGCCGTTTCCTTGGCAGAAGGTAACTTAGTCAGAGGGACGAACCTGGCCGCCTTTGAAAACCTGTCGATTATGACTAGGATAGTAGTATTGCCATGGGATGGAGGAAGTCCAGTAATAAAGTCCAATGAGATATGGGACCAGGGTCTGTGGGGAACAGGTAAAGGGTGAAGGAGTCCTTGAGGGCGGAGGTGAGAAGATTTGCCCTGGCAGGACACGGGGCAGGCATTGACGAAAGTGGCAACGTCTTCTCTTATGGTAGGCCACCAGAACTTACGCTGGATGAACTCCAAGGTGCGACCTACGCCCGGATGACAGGTGAGGCGAGAGGAGTGCCCCCACAGAAGGACCTGAGTCCTCACTGCCTTGGGGACAAACAACCGATTGGCAGGGCCTCCTTTAGGGTCCGGTTCGCTAGCTTGAGCACGTCTCACGGTATCCTCAACTTGCCACGAGATCGGAGCCACAATCTTAGCAGCAGGAAGGACAGGCATGTCCGTGTCATCTCGAATGGCAGGAGCGTAGACTCGGGACAGGGCATCCGGTTTGAGATTCTTCGACCCGGGCCGATAGGTGAGGATAAACTGGAATCGATTGAAGAAAAGAGACCATCTAGCTTGTCTAGAGTTCAATCGCTTCGCCTGCTGGATATACTCCAGATTTTTGTGGTCCGTAAGCACTTGAAACGGGTGAGAAGCCCCCTCGAGCCAGTGTCTCCATTCCTTCAATGCCATCTTAACCGCTAGGAGTTCACGATCCCCCACATCGTAGTTCCTCTCAGTCGGGGTAAGCCGGTGTGAGAAGAAAGCGCACGGATGAAGCTTCTTGTCTTCACCCCTCTGAGACAGGACAGCTCCAACACCAACCTCTGATGCGTCTACCTCCACCACAAATGGTTCATCCGTAGTCGGTAGTATCAGGATGGGAGCAGAGAGGACGCGCTGCTTGAGTCCTTGGAAGGCCGTCTCAGCTTCTCTTCCCCACAAAACCTTGCATTGCCACCTTTGGTTAAAGCTGAGAGAGGAGCTGCCACCAAACTGAAGTTCTTGATGAACTTGCGGTAAAAGTTTGTGAAGCCCAGGAAACGCTGAACATCCTTAACGGATTTGGGGGTGGGCCAATCCGCTACCGCCCCTACCTTCCTAGGGTCCATTTGGACTCGACCGGGTTCCACTACAAATCCCAGGAATTGTACTCGGGATGAATGGAATTCACATTTTTCCGGCTTAACGTACAGATGGCTGTCCAGGAGGCGTTTGAGTACTTGTCTGACATGCTTAGTGTGTTCTTGAAGGGAGCTCGAAAAGATGAGGATGTCATCCAAGTAAACGAACACAAATATGTTAAGCATATCCCTAAGCACATCGTTTATGAGCGCTTGGAACACCGCTGGGGCGTTGGTCAGGCCGAAGGGCATCACCAAGTATTCATAGTGACCAGTAGGCGTGTTGAAAGCGGTCTTCCACTCGTCACCAGGTCTGATCCGCACAAGATGGTATGCGTTCCGCAGGTCAAGCTTAGTGAAAACAACTGCTTCCTGGAGCAGCTCGAAGGCTGTGGCCATAAGGGGTAGCGGGTAACGGTTACGGACGGTTATGTCATTGAGTCCCCGGTAGTCGATGCAAGGACGTAATCCACCATCTTTCTTGGCCACAAAGAAAAACCCTGCTCCCGCCGGGGAGGTTGATGGACGCATGAGGCCTGCTTCCAGAGAGTCCTTGATGTAGGTATCCATAGCAGCTCGTTCGGGTGGAGATAGGGAAAATATCCAACCCCTGGGGGGGCAAGTGCCCGGAAACAGGTCGATGGGGCAATCGTAAGATCTATGGGGTGGTAGCATGGTGGCCCTCTCTTTGCTAAACACCAGTTTGAGGTCATGGTAACACTCGGGAACTCGGGTCAGGTCGATGGATTCTAAAGACTCGGGAGTAGAACTCGGGGAATTCTGGAAAATACAAGTAGCTTGGCACGTAGGACCCCACTGCTTGATAGTGCCCACAGACCAGTCGATGTGAGGGTTATGGCTGTGAAGCCAGGGGTATCCAAGGACGAGAGGGAACTCGGAACAGGAGATCAAATGAAAGTTCATCAATTCCTGGTGTTGTGAAACTGAAAGTCTCAAGGAGGTAGTGACATGAGTGACAAGTCCAGATCCCAAAGGGCTTCCATCCAATGTAGTAACCCTCATGGGGTCACTTAGAGGTTCAGAGGGAACGCCATTCTCCTTCGCCCAGACACCATCCATGAAGTTACCTGCGGCTCCAGAGTCTACCAAGGCTTGAAGGTGAAGCTTGTGGTTGTCCCAGGAGAGGGTGACTGGAATGAGCAGACGGGAGTTGGACGGATGGGAGGAGGTTATGTTTCCCGTTACAGTTCCCCCGGTCTGTACGGGACAGAGCGTTTCCCTGGAGCCCGGGACACGTGGAACGGAAATGGCCCGGTTTGCCGCAATATAGACAGCGTCGCTCCCTCATCCGGCGGTCTCTCTCAGCCTGGGAGATGCGTCCAATCTGCATGGGTTCCGGTGGAGCCAGCGATGATAAAGGTGGGGACTCGGAGCTGGGACTGATAGGGGCTAGAGGTCTACGGTTGAGTTCTCTCTCTCTCAGACGCTGGTCAATGCGTGAGGCCAACTTGATCAGGGACTCGAGATTGTCCGGTGGTTCCCGAGTGGCCAGTTCATCTTGGATAGTGTCGGAAAGGCCTTTCAGAAAGCACACCGTGAGCGCCTCATTGTTCCAGCCACTCGCTGCTGCCACCGTGCGGAACTGGATGGCATAGTCCGTCACGCTGCGCCAACCTTGATGGAGAGTCAGGAGCTGTTTGGCTGAGTCAGAACCACTGCTTGGGTCTTGAAACACTCGTTTGAATTCCTCAGCAAAGGCAGAGTAGCTGGCACAGCAGGAACTATGGGCATCCCACACAGCAGTAGCCCAGGCCAGGGCTTTTTCCGACAGCAGGGTGATGATATATGCGATCTTAGACCGGTCGGTGGGAAACGACGAGGGTTGCAGCTCAAAGGAGAGAGAACATTGAGTGAGAAAGCCTTTACAAGCACTTGGATCACCTGAGAACCGTTGGGGAGGTGGAAGACGAGGTTCAGCCAGGGGGTTAACTGCCATGGGTACGTGAACCTGAGGTACTGGGACGGAAACTGTTGCCGGGGTAAGTCGATCAGATATTTGCTTAATGGAAGTCAGCATCTCCGACAGAAGATGAGAATGTCTAGCCATTAAGGCCTCTTGCTGAACCAGGGCGGCTTCGTGGCGTTGGACAGTCTCCTGGTGGTGGAACAGCGTGGCAAAAAGGTCCTGGGAACTGGCTGCCTCTGGGTTCATTATTGGCTCTGTGTTTCTGTCAGGACCCGGTTTCGAACCTGGGTCTCCGGAGTGAGAAACAGTCACTTAACCAACTGAGCCACGAATAGACAGCAGAACCCAGAAGATGAGGCAGACACAGCAGTACTTAAGACGGTGAATTTAATAAAGAAAAAATCCTAAAATGCAAAAAATGGCAAATCCAAAAGGTGGTAGGAAAAACACAAAAAGACCTCAAAAGAAACTCACCAAAAAATAAACAAAGACAAAAAACAGAATACCACAAGAACTTCACCCGGAATCGACAAGAGTACACAGAACACTAGGGCAGGGTGCTAACATACAAACACAGAGCACAGAACTGAGGGAAACAAAGGGTTTAAATACAATCAGGGGAAACGAGACACAGGTGCAAATAATAATGGGGATCAAGGGAAAAACATAGGGACAAAAAGCACAATGGGGACATCTACTGACCAAAACCCGGAACAACCCTGGCCAAATCCTGACACAATGATCCCAAACACACCACCCGGGCAACGAAGGAGTGGCTTCGTAAGAAGCATTTCAAGGTTCTGGAGTGGCCTAGCCAGTCTCCAGATCTCAACCCCATAGAAAATCTTTGGAGGGAGTTGAAAGTCCATGTTGCCCAGCAACAGCCCCAAAGCATCACTGCTCTAGAGGAGATCTGCATGGAGGAATGGGCCAAAATACCAGCAACAGTGTGTGAAAACCTTTTGAAGACTGACAGGAAATGTTTGACCTCTGTCATTGCCAACAAAGGGTATATAACAAAGTATTGAGATAAACTTTTGTTATTGACAAAATACTTATTTTCCACCATAATTTGCAAATAAATTCATTAAAAATCCTACAATGTGATTTTCTGGATTTTTTTTCTCTCATTTTGTCTGTCATAGTTGAAGTGTACCTATGATGAATATTACAGTTCTCTCTCCTCTTTTTAAGTGGGAGAACTTGCACAATTGGTGGCTGACTAAATACTTTTTTGCCCCACTGTATATAGTCTCCACATTGACATATTGACTCTGTACCGGTACCCCCTGTATATAGTCTCCACATTGACTCTGTACTGGTACCCCCTGTATATAGCCCCCACACATTGACTCTGTACCGGTACCCCCTGTATATAGCCGACACATTGACACATTGACTC
The DNA here is from genome assembly GCF_036934945.1 of Oncorhynchus masou masou. Taxonomy (NCBI): domain Eukaryota; kingdom Metazoa; phylum Chordata; class Actinopteri; order Salmoniformes; family Salmonidae; genus Oncorhynchus; species Oncorhynchus masou. The sequence goes on from NW_026999822.1 coordinate 7,906, forward strand.
TGTACCGGTACCCCCTGTATATAGCCTCCAAATTGACTCTGTACCGGTACCCCCTGTATATAGTCTCCACATTGACTCTGTACCGGTACCCCCTGTATATAGCCGACACATTGACACATTGACTCTGTACCGGTACCCCCTGTATATAGTCTCCACATTGACTCTGTACTGGTACCCCCTGTATATAGCCCCCACACATTGACTCTGTACCGGTACCCCCTGTATATAGCCGACACATTGACACATTGACTCTGTACCGGTACCCCCTGTATATAGCCTCCACATTGACTCTGTACCGGTACCCCCTGTATATAGTCTCCACATTGACTCTGTACCGGTACCCCCTGTATATAGCCTCCACATTGACTCTGTACCGGTACCCCCTGTATATAGCCTCCATATTGACTCTGTACCGGTACCCCTTGTATATAGTCTCCACATTGACTCTGTACCAGTACCCCCTGTATATAGCCTACACATTGACACATTGACTCTGTACCAGTACCTCCTGTATATAGCCTCCACATTGACTCTGTACCGGTAACCCCTGTATATAGTCTCCACATTGACTCTCTACCGGTACCTCCTGTATATAGTCTCCACATTGACTCTGTACCGGTACCCCCTGTATATAGCCTCCACATTGACTCTGTACCAGTACCTCCTGTATATAGCCTCCATATTGACTCTGTACCGGTACCCCCTGTATATAGCCTCCACATTGACTCTGTACCGGTACCCCCTGTATATAGTCTCCACATTGACACATTGACTCTGTACCAGGACCTCCTGTATATAGCCTCCACATTTACTCTGTACCAGTACCTCCTGTATATAGCCTCCACATTGACTCTGTACCGGTACCCCCTGTATATAGTCTCCACATTGACTCTCTACCGGTACACCCTGTATATAGCCTCCACATTGACTCTGTACCAGTACCTCCTGTATATAGCCTCCACATTGACTCTGTACCGGTACCCCCTGTATATAGCCTCCACATTGACTCTGTACCGGTACCCCCTGTATATAGCCTCCACATTGACTCTGTACCGGTACCCCCTGTATATAGTCTCCACATTGACACATTGACTCTGTACCAGTACCTCCTGTATATAGCCTCCACATTGACTCTGTGCTGGTACCCCCTGTATATAGTCTCCACATTGACTCTCTACCGGTACCTCCTGTATATAGCCTCCACATTGACTCTGTACCGGTACCCCCTGTATATAGCCTCCACATTGACTCTGTACCGGTACCCCCTGTATATAGTCTCCACATTGACACATTGACTCTGTACCAGGACCTCCTGTATATAGCCTCCACATTTACTCTGTACCAGTACCTCCTGTATATAGCCTCCACATTGACTCTGTACCTGTACCCCCTGTATATAGTCTCCACATTGACTCTCTACCGGTACCCCCTGTATATAGCCTCCACATTGACTCTGTACCAGTACCTCCTGTATATAGCCTCCACATTGACTCTGTACCGGTACCCCCTGTATATAGCCTCCACATTGACTCTGTACCGGTACCCCCTGTATATAGCCTCCACATTGACTCTGTACCGGTACCCCCTGTATATAGTCTCCACATTGACACATTGACTCTGTACCAGGACCTCCTGTATATAGCCTCCACATTGACTCTGTGCTGGTACCCCCTGTATATAGTCTCCACATTGACTCTCTACCGGTACCTCCTGTA
>NW_026999823.1:0-85000 GCF_036934945.1 Oncorhynchus masou masou
TGTGGGCTAGCCTGTGTTGGACTGGTGTGGGCTAGTCTGTGTTGGACTGGTGTGGGCTAGTCTGTGTTGGACTGGTGTGGGCTAGCCTGTGTTGGACTGGTGTGGGCTAGTCTGTGTTGGACTGGTGTGGGCTAGTCTGTGTTGGACTGGTGTGGGCTAGCCTGTGTTGGACTGGTGTGGGCTAGTCTGTGTTGGACTGGTGTGGGCTAGCCTGTGTTGGACTGGTGTGGGCTAGTCTGTGTTGGACTGGTGTGGGCTAGTCTGTGTTGGACTGGTGTGGGCTAGTCTGTGTTGGACTGGTGTGGGCTAGCCTGTGTTGGACTGGTGTGGGCTAGCCTGTGTTGGACTGGTGTGGGCTAGCCTGTGTTGGACTGGTGTGGGCTAGCTGGTGTGGGCTAGCTGTGTTGGACTGGTGTGGGCTAGTCTGTGTTGGACTGGTGTGGGCTAGCCTGTGTTGGACTGGTGTGGGCTAGTCTGTGTTGGACTGGTGTGGGCTAGCCTGTGTTGGACTGGTGTGGGCTAGTCTGTGTTGGACTGGTGTGGGCTAGCCTGTGTTGGACTGGTGTGGGCTAGTCTGTGTTGGACTGGTGTGGGCTGTGTTGGACTGGTGTGGGCTAGTCTGTGTTGGACTGGTGTGGGCTAGCCTGTGTTGGACTGGTGTGGGCTAGTCTGTGTTGGACTGGTGTGGGCTAGCCTGTGTTGGACTGGTGTGGGCTAGCCTGTGTTGGACTGGTGTGGGCTAGCCTGTGTTGGACTGGTGTGTGGGCTAGCCTGTGTTGGACTGGTGTGGGCTAGTCTGTGTTGGACTGGTGTGGGCTAGCCTGTGTTGGACTGGTGTGGGCTAGTCTGTGTTGGACTGGTGTGGGCTAGTCTGTGTTGGACTGGTGTGGGCTAGCCTGTGTTGGACTGGTGTGGGCTAGTCTGTGTTGGACTGGTATGGGCTAGCCTGTGTTGGACTGGTGTGGGACTGGTCTGTGTTGGACTGGTGTGGCCTAGCCTGTGTTGGACTGGTGTGGGCTAGTCTGTGTTGGACTGGTGTAGGCTAGCCTGTGTTGGACTGGTATGGGCTAGCCTGTGTTGGACTGGTGTGGGCTAGCCTGTGTTGGACTGGTGTGGGCTAGCCTGTGTTGGACTGGTATGGGCTAGCCTGTGTTGGACTGGTGTGGGCTAGTCTGTGTTGGACTGGTGTGGGCTAGCCTGTGTTGGGCTGATGTGGGCTAGCCTGTGTTGGGCTGGTGTGGGCTACCCTGTGTTGGGCTGGTGTGGGCTACCCTGTGTTGGGCTGGTGTGGGCTACCCTGTGTTGGGCTGGTGTGGGATACCCTATGTTGGGCTGGTGTGGGCTAGCCTGTGTTGGGCTGGTGTGGGCTAGCCTGTGTTGGGCTGGTATGGGCTAGCCTGTGTTGGGCTGGTGTGGGATACCCTGTGTTGGGCTGGTGTGGGATACCCTGTGTTGGACTTGATGTGGGCTACCCTAGGTTGGGCCCTGTGTTGGGCTGGTGGGATACCCTGTGTTGGGCTGGTGTGGGATACTGGTGTGGGCTACCCTAGGTTGGGCTGGTGTGGGATACCCTGTGTTGGGCTGGTGTGGGATACCCTGTGTTGGGCTGGTGTGGGCTACCCTAGGTTGGGCTGGTGTGGGATACCCTGTGTTGGGCTGGTGTGGGATACCCTGTGTTGGACTTGATGTGGGCTACCCTAGGTTGGGCTGGTGTGGGATACCCTGTGTTGGGCTGGTGTGGGATACCCTGTGTTGGGCTGGTGTGGGCTACCCTAGGTTGGGCTGGTGTGGGCTAGCCTATTCTTGTGAGTTTACGTCCTAATCTAATACTAACTAGAAGTGTCAGTGCTGCTTTCTCTCTCCTTGACTCTTCAAATTAATCTGAATTACACAGAGACAAGATTTGAGTGTAATGGCTCTGGTTGGTAGAAGGAAGAGTGGACCAAACCGCAGCGTGGAAAGTGTTCATGATACTTTATTCAAAAACACTCAAACAAAAATAACAAACACGAAAACGAACATGCACAGTTCTGTCAGGTACAGACACTAAACAGAAAACAAGATTCCACAAAACCCAAAAGGAAAATTACAACTTATATGTGATCCCCAATCAGAGACAGCTGCCTCTGATTGGGAACCACACAGGGCCAAAAACATAGAGTAGAAAGGGTAGAAAACATAGACTTTCCCACCCGAGTCACACCCTGACCTAACCAAACATAGAGAATAAAAAGGATCTCTAAGGTCAGGGCGTGACAGTGAGGGATGATGCTCTACAGACAAACATTCTACATTTTTTAATCACTCAACATTATTAACATTATTATCATGCTTTCTCGCTCTCTTTCTCTCTGTTATTGCAGACATTACCTCCGGCTCTCTCTTTAATGTTGATATACTGACATCTCTCTGGCTCCCTGGTTACTTGTGTTGCGCCACACAATCCTTGTTCCTACTTGCCACCCGTTAGTGGGCGCCTCTCTCTCTCCCTTTCTCTCCCTTTCTCCTCTGCCTCCCATCTCTTTCTCTCTGCCTCCCGTCTCTTTCTCTCTGCCTCACTCTATTTCTCTCTCCTTCTCTCTCTCTCCTTTCTCTCTCTCCCTCCCTCTGTGTGATTGGCTCTGAGTAGTCTCCTGTGTTTAGGCGAACGGAGTGTGTTGGTATTTCGGGAAGCTGGTAAACATTCGGCCCTGGCCAAGAAAAGCTAGGGATGTTGTGTGTGGTGTTGACTTAATTGGAGAGGAGACAGGCCTCTGTCCCACAGAGAGCTTCCAGCTTAGAGTTTACTGTATATCCGACCTGGATCGTGTTCATCAGGCACCAAATGGAAGAAATAAGACTAAAATGGGAAGGGACTACATTGACTCGTCCAATAAGAAACTCAAATTTTCTTTTCAATCAAATTTCCATGAAATGTATTTATAAAGCCCTTTTTACATCAGCTGATGTCACAAAGTGCTGTACAGAAACCCAGCTTAAAACCCCAAACAGCAAGTTATGCAGATGTAGATGCACGATGGCGAGGAACAACTCCCTAGGAAGGCCAGAACCTAGGAAGAAACCTAGAAAGGAACCGGGCTCTGAGGGATGGCCAGTCCTCTTCTGGCTATGCCAGGTGGAGATTATAACAGAACAAGGCCAAGATGTTCAAATGTTCATAGATGACCAGCAGGGTCAGATAATAATAATCACAGTACTTGTAGAGGATGCAATAGGTCAGCACTTCTGTTGCAAAATGATTGAAACCATGTTCTATTGCGTGCTCTAATGAATACTATAAATAGTATGTTTGTTTTTCTATCAAATAATATAGCTTCACTTGATTGAGCTTGCCTGGCACAATGGACCTAATACAATATTCCCAAAAGTGTAGACCCCACCCGTCTGGCACCTTAGGCTGGCGTCATCAAACTCTCAGGGTATTGAAAAGAAAACAAATCCAATTTGAATCCAGGTCTGGTCTATAATATACACTGAGTGTACAGAACATGAGGAACATGCTACTCTTTCCATGACAAAGACTGAACAGGTGAATCCAGGTGAAAGCTATGGTCCCTTATTGATGTAAACTGTTATATCCACTTCAGACTTTAGATGAAGGGGAGGAGACAGGTTACACAAGGATGTTTAAGCCTTGAGACAATGGCTCATGTGTGTGTGCCATTCAGAGGGTGAATGTGCAAAACAAAATATTAAAGTACCTTTGAATGTGGTATGGTAGTAGGTGCCAGGCGCACCTGTTTGAGTGTGTCAAGAACTGCAACGCTGCTGGGGTTTTCACACTCAACAGTTTCCTGTGTGTATCAAGAATGGTCCACCACCGAAAGGACATCCAGCCAACTTGATTCAACTGTGGGAAGCATTGGAGTCAATATGGGCCAGCATCCCTGTGGAATGCTTTCGACACCTTGTAGAGTCCTGCCCCGGCAAATTGAGGCTGTTCTGAGGGCAAAAGGGGGTGTAACTCAATATGAGGAAGGTGTTCCTAATGTTTTGTACACTCAATGTACATACCAAACAAACAAGACGTTCTATACTCTGAGGGACTAGAGGCTCTGAGGGACCAGGGATTCTCTCTGCAGAACAAGAGGTGAATGTCGGTGCGAGGCATGAATGGAATGATGTTCCCGCAAGCTAAACCATCAGCATGGTTTAGGAGGACGGGTTGTTGAGAACGTTTCCTACTGTTAGAATATGTCAGGTTGTTACCTGGTTACCAAACACCAGCACATCAGACTCAGAAGGGATCCTTTCTTCAAAAACAGGAAATACCAAAAAAGAAGGTGAAGAGGCATATCTTGCTCTCTCCCGTCTCTCTCTCTGTGAGACCGTAAAAGGCCAAGCAGCAGTGGGTGATGGATGGCAGAGAGAGGACAACCATCTCAGACTCCACTGTGAAGCCACCCTGTAGGGTTCATGTCTCTTTCTCTCACCCCCCCCCCCCTCCCCACCGAACCACCACTTATTCACAGACAGGTTTCTTCCTCTTATCCCCCCCTCATCCCCTCTTCCAGTCCTCATTTCCCCCTGTCACTACCCCCCCCCACCCCCCCCCTCCCCACCGAACCACCACTTATTCACAGACAGGTCTCTTCCTCTTATCCCCCCTCATCCCCTCTTCCAGTCCTCATTTCCCCCTGTCACTACCCCCCCCCCCCCCCTCTCCCCCCCCACCCCACCCCCACCCCACCGAACCACCACTTATTCACAGACAGGTTTCTTCCTCTTATCCCCCCTCATCCCCTCTTCCAGTCCTCATTTCCCCCTGTCACTACCCCGACCCAGAAACTCTGCTGTGTTTATCACGGTACAAACTGCTCTCTAGCAACGGTCTCCAGGCTCGGCAAGGCAGGCGCCCCTGTCGTCTGACCCCCACTTCCCTTTTGTCTAACAAGCCGCCATGCCGGTTTAGCCCACTAGGGAACATTTTCCTGTCATTTCTTGTAACCATATTTACTTTGTTTGTTTGTGTGTGCACTTCTGTGATTGTTTACTTAGTTAATAAATACATGATTTAAGACAATTGATGTATGGATGACTCATAGTGAAGACTGGGTTCGTGCAGATAACCAACAATTTATGACGTTTGGAATGAGACTAACGGGAGGTAAAGTAAATAATTCATTAATTCGAAGACTAATTGATCAGATGTGAAATAAATGAAAGGTTATATTAGGAAATTTCCTTGGTGCCTCGACTTCCTAGTTAATTACAGTTACAGATTAATCACATAATACTAATTACAGAGAATCTTTGATAAAAACTAAAAGTCTTAATTTAATGATAGTAAAGACACGACACCTGCTTTGCTGAGGAGAATCAAGGTGGATATGGTCTCACAGCAGAACACAGAACATGGACCACAGTGTGAGAGCCGTACTAGGACAACATCCAGACAGCCTGTAGGCAGACGTATCTCACATAGGCAGAGAGATAATCTCTCCTGTAACTCTCCCCTATCTCACTGTCTGGCTTTCTGGGCCAGGGATTAGGGTTTGGCCTGGGGGATAATGGGACAGGTGTGTGTGTGTGTGTGTGTGTGTGTGTGTGTGTGTGTGGTGGGGTGATGGGAAAAGGTGTTTTGTTTCTCCCAATGACTAGTCCGGCCAAAATAATTCACAAGACACATAACAAAAACCACCAGACCCTTAAAAACGCTTGGTTCAACTTTCTATCTTGTAAATCCCCTCCTCTCTAGCTTCAACCCTGAGTTTACAGGACGCTGTTACTCAAGTCTAAGCCCCGCCTCTTCTCTGACACATCCAACCAAACTTAACGCTGGAGAAGAGGAGTGTTTTTTTCTATGTAAAATAGAGTTCACAGGACTGTCACTCAATCCTAAACCCTGCCACCAAAAACATGCTTTAATGTGGAGAGGGGGGGTTCATCTGGAGTTAGAGAGGAGGGGGTTTTCATCTGGAGTTAGAGAGGAAGGGGTTTTCATCTGGAGTTAGAGAGGAGGGGGGTTTCATCTAGAGTTAGAGAGGAGGGATTTTCATCTGGAGTTAGAGAGGAGGGGATTTCATCTGGAGTTAGAGAGGAAGGGGTTTTCATCTGGAGTTAGAGAGGAGGGATTTTCATCTGGAGTTAGAGAGGAGGGGATTTCATCTGGAGTTAGAGAGGAAGGGGTTTTCATCTGGAGTTAGAGAGGAAGGGGATTTCATCTGGAGTTAGAGAGGAGGGGGTTTTCATCTGGAGTTAGAGAGGAAGGGGTTTTCATCTGGAGTTAGAGAGGAGGGATTTTCATCTGGAGTTAGAGAGGAGGGGATTTCATCTGGAGTTAGAGAGGAAGGGGTTTTCATCTGGAGTTAGAGAGGAAGGGGATTTCATCTGGAGTTAGAGAGGAGGGGTTTTCATCTGGAGTTAGAGAGGAAGATCTGGAGTTAGAGAGGAGGGATTTTCATCTGGAGTTAGAGAGGAGGGGGTTTTCATCTGGAGTTAGAGAGGAGGGGATTTCATCTGGAGTTAGAGAGGAAGGGGTTTTCATCTGGAGTTAGAGAGGAAGGGGTTTTCATCTGGAGTTAGAGAGGAGGGGTTTTCATCTGGAGTTAGAGAGGAGGGGATTTCATCTGGAGTTAGAGAGGAGGGGGTTTCATCAGTTAGAGGAAGGGGTTTTCATCTGGAGTTAGAGAGGAGGGGTTTTCATCTGGAGTTAGAGAGGAGGGGATTTCATCTGGAGTTAGAGAGGAAGGGGTTTTCATCTGGAGTTAGAGAGGAAGGGGTTTTCATCTGGAGTTAGAGAGGAAGGGGTTTTCATCTGGAGTTAGAGAGGAGGGGGTTTTCATCTGGAGTTAGAGAGGAGGGGATTTCATCTGGAGTTAGAGAGGAAGGGGTTTTCATCTGGAGTTAGAGAGGAGGGGATTTCATCTGGAGTTAGAGAGGAAGGGGTTTTCATCTGGAGTTAGAGAGGAGGGGGTTTCATCTGGAGTTAGAGAGGAGGGGATTTCATCTGGAGTTAGAGAGGAAGGGGTTTTCATCTGGAGTTAGAGAGGAAGGGGTTTTCATCTGGAGTTAGAGAGGAGGGGATTTCATCTGGAGTTAGAGAGGAAGGGGTTTTCATCTGGAGTTAGAGAGGAGGGGATTTCATCTGGAGTTAGAGAGGAGGGGATTTCATCTGGAGTTAGAGAGGAGGGGATTTCATCTGGAGTTAGAGAGGAAGGGGTTTTCATCTGGAGTTAGAGAGGAGGAGGGTTTCATCTGGAGTTAGAGAGGAGGGGGTTTTCATCTGGAGTTAGAGAGGAGGGGATTTCATCTGGAGTTAGAGAGGAGGGGATTTCATCTGGAGTTAGAGAGGAGGGGGTTTTCATCTGGAGTTAGAGAGGAAGGGGTTTTCATCTGGAGTTAGAGAGGAGGAGGGTTTCATCTGGAGTTAGAGAGGAGGAGGGGGTTTCATCTGGAGTTAGAGAGGAAGGGGTTTTCATCTGGAGTTAGAGAGGATCTGGAGTTAGGGTTTCATCTGGAGTTAGAGAGGAGGGGGTTTCATCTGGAGTTAGAGAGGAGGGGGTTTTCATCTGGAGTTAGAGAGGAGGGGTTTCATCTGGAGTTAGAGAGGAGGGGTTTTCATCTGGAGTTAGAGAGGAGGGGTTTTCATCTGGAGTTAGAGAGGAGGGATTTCATCTGGAGTTAGAGAGGAGGGGTTTTCATCTGGAGTTAGAGAGGAGGGGGTTTTCATCTGGAGTTAGAGAGGAGGGGGTTTTCATCTGGAGTTAGAGAGGAGGGGTTTCATCTGGAGTTAGAGAGGAGGGGGTTTTCATCTGGAGTTAGAGAGGAAGGGGTTTCATCTGGAGTTAGAGAGGAGGGGGTTTCATCTGGAGTTATAGAGGAGGGGGTTTCATCTGGAGTTAGAGAGAGGAGGGGGAGGGGGTTTCATCTGGAGTTAGAGAGGAAGGGGTTTTCATCTGGAGTTAGAGAGGAGGAGGGTTTCATCTGGAGTTAGAGAGGAGGGGGTTTCATCTGGAGTTAGAGAGGAGGGGGTTTTCATCTGGAGTTAGAGAGGAGGGGTTTCATCTGGAGTTAGAGAGGAGGGGGTTTTCATCTGGAGTTAGAGAGGAAGGGGTTTTCATCTGGAGTTAGAGAGGAGGGGGTTTCATCTGGAGTTAGAGAGGAGGGGGTTTCATCTGGAGTTAGAGAGGAGGGGATTTCATCTGGAGTTAGAGAGGAAGGGGTTTCATCTGGAGTTAGAGAGGAGGGGGTTTTCATCTGGAGTTAGAGAGGAGGGGGTTTTCATCTGGAGTTAGAGAGGAGGGATTTCATCTGGAGTTAGAGAGGAGGGGTTTTCATCTGGAGTTAGAGAGGAGGGGGTTTTCATCTGGAGTTAGAGAGGAGGGGTTTTCATCTGGAGTTAGAGAGGAGGGGTTTCATCTGGAGTTAGAGAGGAGGGGGTTTTCATCTGGAGTTAGAGAGGAAGGGGTTTCATCTGGAGTTAGAGAGGAGGGATTTCATCTGGAGTTAGAGAGGAGGGGGTTTTCATCTGGAGTTAGAGAGGAGGGGGTTTTCATCTGGAGTTAGAGAGGAGGGGTTTCATCTGGAGTTAGAGAGGAGGGGGTTTTCATCTGGAGTTAGAGAGGAAGGGGTTTTCATCTGGAGTTAGAGAGGAGGGGGTTTTCATTTGGAGTTAGAGAGGAGGGATTTCATCTGGAGTTAGAGAGGAGGGGGTTTCATCTGGAGTTAGAGAGGAGGGGGTTTCATCTGGAGTTAGAGAGGAGGGGTTTCATCTGGAGTTAGAGAGGAGGGGTTTTCATCTGGAGTTAGAGAGGAGGGGGTTTCATCTGGAGTTAGAGAGGAGGGGGTTTTCATCTGGAGTTAGAGAGGAAGGGGTTTTCATCTGGAGTTAGAGAGGAGGGGGTTTCATCTGGAGTTAGAGAGGAGGGGGTTTTCATCTGGAGTTAGAGAGGAGGGATTTCATCTGGAGTTAGAGAGGAGGGGGTTTTCATCTGGAGTTAGAGAGGAGGGGGTTTCATCTGGAGTTAGAGAGGAGGGGTTTTCATCTGGAGTTAGAGAGGAGGGGGTTTTCATCTGGAGTTAGAGAGGAGGGATTTCATCTGGAGTTAGAGAGGAGGGGGTTTTCATCTGGAGTTAGAGAGGAGGGATTTCATCTGGAGTTAGAGAGGAGGGGGTTTCATCTGGAGTTAGAGAGGAGGGGGTTTCATCTGGAGTTAGAGAGGAGGGGGTTTTCATCTGGAGTTAGAGAGGAAGGGGTTTTCATCTGGAGTTAGAGAGGAGGGGTTTTCATCTGGAGTTAGAGAGGAGGGGGTTTTCATCTGGAGTTAGAGAGGAGGGGGTTTCATCTGGAGTTAGAGAGGAGGGGGTTTCATCTGGAGTTAGAGAGGAGGGGGTTTCATCTGGAGTTAGAGAGGAGGGGGTTTTCATCTGGAGTTAGAGAGGAGGGGGTTTTCATCTGGAGTTAGAGAGGAAGGGGTTTCTTCTGGAGTTAGAGAGGAGGGGGTTTTCATCTGGAGTTAGAGAGGAAGGGGTTTTCATCTGGAGTTAGAGAGGAGGGGGTTTTCATCTGGAGTTAGAGAGGAGGGGGTTTCATCTGGAGTTAGAGAGGAGGGGGTTTCATCTGGAGTTAGAGAGGAGGGGGGTTTCATCTGGAGTTAGAGAGGAGGGGGTTTCATCTGGAGTTAGAGAGGAGGGGGTTTCATCTGGAGTTAGAGAGGAGGGATTTCATCTGGAGTTAGAGAGGAGGGGGTTTCATCTGGAGTTAGAGAGGAGGGGGTTTCCATCTGGAGTTAGAGAGGAGGGGGTTTCATCTGGAGTTAGAGAGGAGGGATTTCATCTTGAGTTAGAGAGGAGGGGGGTTTCATCTGGAGTTAGAGAGGAGGGGGTTTCATCTGGAGTTAGAGAGGAGGGGGGTTTCATCTGGAGTTAGAGAGGAGGGGGGTTTCATCTGGAGTTAGAGAGGAGGGATTTCATCTGGAGTTAGAGAGGAGGGGGGTTTCATCTGGAGTTAGAGAGGAGGGATTTTATCTGGAGTTAGAGAGGATAGATTTTTCCTGTAGAAAAAGAAGTTAACAGAGGTAAATCCTGTGTAGTTGCACTGTGACATCTTTACTCCATGCTGCTCTGGGATCAACAGCTTCAATTCGTCAGTTTGAATTTGACCTGGGTTGAACCCCTTCTACATTACTACTATTTGTATCATATATTTTTATATGAAACAAGAATATAAATCTGAGTGGGGATGATTGTGTGTGGTTGACCTCCTGTGTTTCCCAGAGTGGAAAGCAGCTCTCGCCATGCGGGAACAAACATAACCACACACACGCACACGCATGTTGATGGAGCTGTGGTTCTCCCACACTTCACAGGGTTCTAGGAAAACCCACAATCCACTCCTCATATCCCCTCACCCCTCCCAGCTTCCACCTAACTCGCCCCCCCATCCATTCCCCCGCCTTAGCTTCTACTGCCTCACACCCTCCCCACATCAATCCCCATTATGACACAACTCCCTTAACACACATCAGTACACACACACACACACACACACACACACACACACACACACACACACACACACACACACACACATACACATACCAGTGAAGGCCATTAGCATGGCTACCTGAGCCAAGACCAGGAAGGGAGGGTGTGAGAGGTACAACACACACACACCCTATACCCTCCCACCCACGTCATCCATCCTCTATCCCACTCCCAACGTCTGGTCTCTTCGCTGCCTGCCTACCTCCCTGTCCATGAATAAAGACACTTGTTTCCCCTCTTTCTTTCCCTCCATGTGTTTAATGTCCCAGTTTATCCTCTCTAACATAATAGCTGCCTCCCACTCTCAGAACACTGGCCAGGCAGTATGGCACCAATCAGGCAGAGAAAACACTTCTAACACACTCAGGAATCCACTCACTCCCTACGCTCCTGGTGTGAGGAGGTTATGTTACATGATGTCGTCAGTGATATTATGGATGAAAGGCAGAGATGGATACCAGTGTAGCTCCATGTTATATAGTCTAGTGTAGACTCCTGTTGTTGCTGGGGCCCCGTGTGTGTGTCCAAGGCTCTGCAGTGTAGCTCCATGTTATATAGTCTAGTGTAGACTCTTGTTGCTGGGGCCCTGTGTGTGTGTCCAAGGCTCTGCAGTGTAGCTCCATGTTATATAGTCTAGTGTAGACTCCTGTTGTTGCTGGGGCCCTGTGTGTGTGTCCAAGGCTCTGCAGTGTAGCTCCATGTTATATAGTCTAGTGTAGACTCCTGTTGTTGCTGGGGCCCCGTGTGTGTGTCCAAGGCTCTGCAGTGTAGCTCCATGTTATATAGTCTAGTGTAGACTCCTGTTGTTGCTGGGGCCCTGTGTGTGTGTCCAAGGCTCTGCAGTGTAGCTCCATGTTATATAGTCTAGTGTAGACTCCTGTTGTTGCTGGGGCCCTGTGTGTGTGTCCAAGGCTCTGCAGTGTAGCTCCATGTTATATAGTCTAGTGTAGACTCCTGTTGTTGCTGGGGCCCTGTGTGTGTGTCCAAGGCTCTGCAGTGTAGCTCCATGTTATATAGTCTAGTGTAGACTCCTGTTGTTGCTGGGGCCCTGTGTGTGTGTCCAAGGCTCTGCAGTGTAGCTCCATGTTATATAGTCTAATATAGACTCCTGTTGTTGCTGGGGCCCTGTGTGTGTGTCCAAGGCTCTGCAGTGTAGCTCCATGTTATATAGTCTAGTGTAGACTCCTGTTGTTGCTGGGGCCCTGTGTGTGTGTCCAAGGCTCTGCAGTGTAGCTCCATGTTATATAGTCTAGTGTAGACTCCTGTTGTTGCTGGGGCCCTGTGTGTGTGTCCAAGGCTCTGCAGTGTAGCTCCATGTTATATAGTCTAGTATAGACTCCTGTTGTTGCTGGGGCCCTGTGTGTGTGTCCAAGGCTCTGCAGTGTAGCTCCATGTTATATAGTCTAGTGTAGACTCCTGTTGTTGCTGGGGCCCTGTGTGTGTGTCCAAGGCTCTGCAGTGTAGCTTCATGTTATATAGTCTAGTGTAGACTCCTGTTGTTGCTGGGGCCCTGTGTGTGAGGGGGGGAACTGCTGCCTGTGTCTTCTCAACGTGGGACTGATGCAGACGAGGGCCTCGGTGAGTCTCGACAGAACCGGGCTCACTCAGCCGGTTACCATATCCTTCCTCTCCCCCGTCTCTCACCCCACAGCACCGTCACGGCTTCTTCACATGTGGCTCAGGAACCCCCATAGAACCTCCGTGACAAAACCTTTAAAGATTCCTTCCAGCATTACATTTTAATGGGGCTCTGCGCTCAGTCTGATATCAGGTTGTCACCGGGCAACCCATTAGTGGTGTGTGTGTCTGTGTGTGTGTGTGTGTCTGTGTCTGTGTCTGTGTCTGTGTGTGTGTGTCTGTGTGTGTGTGTGTGTGTGTGTGTGTGTGTGTCTGTGTCTGTGTCTGTGTCTGTGTGTGTGTGTCTGTGTGTGTGTGTGTGTGTGTGTGTGTGTGTGTGTGTGTGTGTGTGTGTGTGTGTGTGTGTGTGTGTGTGTGTGTGTGTGTGTGTGTGTGTGTGTGTGTGTGTGTGTGTGTGTGTGTGTGTGTGTGTGTGTGTCTGTGTGTCTGTGTCTGTGTCTGTGTGTCTGTGTCTGTGTCTGTGTCTGTGTGTCTGTGTGTGTGTGTGTGTGTGTGTGTGTGTGTGTGTGTGTGTGTCTGTGTCTGTGTCTGTGTGTCTGTGTGTCTGTGTCTGTGTCTGTGTGTCTGTGTCTGTGTCTGTGTGTCTGTGTCTGTGTGTCTGTGTGTCTGTGTGTGTGTGTGTGTGTGTGTGTGTGTGTGTGTGTGTGTGTGTGTGTGTGTGTGTGTGTGTGTGTGTGTGTGTGTGTGTGTGTGTGTGTGTGTGTGTGTGTGTGTGTGTGTGTCTGTGTGTCTGTGTCTGTGTCTGTGTGTCTGTGTCTGTGTCTGTGTCTGTGTGTCTGTGTCTGTGTGTGTGTGTGTGTGTGTGTGTGTGTGTGTGTGTGTGTGTCTGTGTCTGTGTCTGTGTGTCTGTGTGTCTGTGTCTGTGTCTGTGTGTCTGTGTCTGTGTCTGTGTGTCTGTGTGTCTGTGTCTGTGTCTGTGTGTCTGTGTCTGTGTCTGTGTCTGTGTGTCTGTGTCTGTGTGTGTGTGTGTGTGTGTGTGTGTGTGTGTGTGTGTGTGTGTGTGCCTGTGTCTGTGTGTCTGTGTCTGTGTCTGTGTCTGTGTCTGTGTCTGTGTCTGTGTGTCTGTGTCTGTGTCTGTGTCTGTGTCTGTGTCTGTGTCTGTGTCTGTGTCTGTGTGTGTGTGTGTGTGTGTGTGTGCCTGCCACCATTTGAAGCAGATACAGTGTAAATGAGATGAATTAGTGTTGGTTAATTTTGATAGCAAGGTTCAGGCACCCGACATCCTGTGGTTGACACACACACACACACACACACACACACACACACACACACACACACACACACACACACACACACACACACACACAGAAACACGGCCCGGGTTATAATCCTACGTCAGATGACATGGTTGTGATTCATACGAGGGCTATGTAGTCCTTATTTGATGCTCACACCTCCAACACGATTTAATGTCCACAGAGGCTCAGAGAAGTTGAGCAGTTGCTTTGCTTTTGCAGAGGACAGGAAGTAGTGCATCACCCCCTTCCTCTTCTTCTCCTCCCTCGTTCCTTCACAGCCCCACCTTGACAGGAGTCATCCAGGCTGTATCACAACCGGCACACAATTGGCCCAGCGCCGGCTGGATTTGGCCGGGGTAGGCCGTCATTGTAAATAAGAATCTGTTCTTAACTGACTTGCCTAGTTAAATAAAGTTTACATATTAAAAATAAAAATAAACCATTTAAAATCTACTGCCCTTTGGTTGGGCCTAGATGTCCTGGACCCGCCTGTCTGTCCCATCCCTCCTTTCTCTCGCTTTAACTAATCATAACTGTCCTCGAACCCCTCTCCTGTCCTACTCCATCTCCACTGTATACCTTCCTCTTTCCCTCCCTCTCTCTTTCTTCTTCTTTCACTTAAACTAGGCCATCCTGGACTAGACTCCTGGACTCTCCTCAGTCATCAAACCTGATAAAAGAACCAACGCGTCACTCCTTCAACACTTTATCAACATCATGGAAATGTGATCAGAAGAGAGGGGGGGAATAAAATATATAGAACCATTCTTCTTATTAATACTCTGCCTCACACCCTCTCTCCCACCCTCCGTCTCTCTTCCTCATGTTCTAGCTAGGGCTTTCTGTCCCAGACCCCCTCTCCTTACCTTGCCCCCTCCCTCCATCCCTCTTTCTCTCCCTTGCTCTGGGTTTTTGATATCCCTAAATCTGTCGGTGAGGAATTTTAATTTGTAACTTGGCTGATGTGAGTGTGACGGAGGGTATGTGAGGAAAAACAGGTGCAGCCGGGTAGAGTTCCCCTCCAACCAGGAGACAGACTCAACTGACCCCCTTCGCTTCATTTTATCTGACAAATATTTCAGAGCAAATTGTCTCACGTGTGACCCCCAAAATGAAGGGCTTTCTTGTACAGAGCGGAGGAGTGTGTGTGTGTGTGTGTGTGTGTGTGTGTGTGTGTGTGTGTGTGTGTGTGTGTGTGTGTGTGTGTGTGTGTGTGTGTGTGTGTGTGTGTGTGTGTGTGTGTGTGTGTGTGTGTGTGTGTGTGTGTGAGAGAGGGAGTTTGGGTGTGGGGGTCTTTTTAAACACACAGAGAGAGAGAGAGAGTTGATTGCCGAGTGCCACGCCTGAGTAGATGGAAATCCCCTTCTCCTCTCAGTGCCTCAACACAATGCTGCAGGGCACAGCTAAAGAGGGATGTCACTCCACCTCAAGTGTTTCCTGCTCTAATCTAGTAGCTCCTCTAGATACGTCCCTCCTCATAGACACGTGCACCAACACACACAGAAACAGTGTACACTTTCCCTCTTGCCTTTCTGTTTAGAGATTTGTTTGGATTTTTGCTGGTTAAAAGGAACGTGCATGAATCAACACAATGACGATATAAACAATATCTGAATAATGTCAATAATATACAACACGTAGATATACTACCACTATACACTGTATGATTTTGATGTGATTGATCCCCCTCCATTGATATGTTGCATGGTCCCATGCAGGGCTCTATTTGTTTGTTTGTGTTTTACACCTCTGACAGGAGACTGAAGGGGGACAAGGGAGGGGGGCACTCAGACAGGGTGACCCCCACGAATGTTAACACCCCTCCTTTGACCCCTGCCTGCCCCCCTCTGAGTGCGCTGTCAGGTGGATCTGTGTCAACAAGGTAATAGTATCACATTTACTGCAGGGGCTGGAGGGTCAGGGGGAAAGGTGGACACCATTTGTGGAAGGGCTGGGGGATAGTGGTGGTGGTGGGGGTGCCACCTACCAAGCTGAAGGGTGGTGGGGTGGAGAGGGTCAGGGATATTGGGGAGGGTTAACTCAAAGTGGGCGGTGGAGCTGTAGCTAGGCGATCTGGAAGTGTAACTCCATATCTTAATGAGTCTGCCCTGAGGGCTCATGTAGTGACAGAGGAGAGAGAGGAGGGAGGAGGGCAGTGACAGAGGAGAGAGAGGAGGGAGGAGGGCAGTGACAGAGGAGAGAGAGGAGGGCAGTGACAGAGGAGAGAGAGGAGGGAGGAGGGCAGTGACAGAGGAGAGAGATGAGGGAGAAGGGCAGGGACAGAGGAGAGAGAGGAGGGAAGAGGGCAGTGACAGAGGAGAGAGAGGAGGGAGGAGGGCAGTGACAGAGGAGAGAGGAGGGAGGAGGGCAGTGACAGAGGAGAGAGATGAGGGAGGAGGGCAGTGACAGAGGAGAGAGATGAGGGAGGAGGGCAGTGACAGAGGAGAGAGATGAGGGAGAAGGGCAGGGACAGAGGAGAGAGAGGAAGGAGGAGGGCAGTGACAGAGGAGAGAGAGGAGGGAGGAGGGAGGAGGACAGTGACAGAGGAGAGAGAGGAGGGAGGAGGGCAGTGACAGAGGAGGGAGGAGGGCAGTGACAGAGGAGAGAGATGAGGGAGGAGGGCAGTGACAGAGGAGAGAGATGAGGGAGGACAGCAGTGACAGAGGAGAGAGAGGAGAGAGGAGGGAGAAGGACAGTGACAGAGGAGGGAGGAGGGCAGTGACAGAGGAGAGAGAGGAGGGCAGTGACAGAGGAGAGAGAGGAGGGCAGTGACAGAGGAGAGAGAGGAGGGCAGTGACAGAGGAGAGAGAGGAGGGCAGTGACAGAGGAGAGAGAGGAGGGAGGAGGGCAGTGACAGAGGAGAGAGAGGAGGGAGGAGGGCAGTGACAGAGGAGAGAGATGAGGGAGGACGGCAGTGACAGAGGAGAGAGAGGAGGGAGGAGGGCAGTGACAGAGGAGAGAGATGAGGGAGGAGGGCAGTGACAGAGGAGAGAGAGGAGGGAGGAGGGCAGTGACAGAGGAGAGAGAGGAGGGAGGAGGGCAGTGACAGAGGAGAGAGAGAGAGGGAGGAGGGCAGTGACAGAGGAGAGAGAGGAGGGAGGGGGGGCAGTGACAGAGGAGAGAGATGAGGGAGAAGGGCAGGGACAGAGGAGAGAGAGGAGGGAGGAGGGCAGTGACAGAGGAGGGAGGAGGGCAGTGACAGAGGAGAGAGATGAGGGAGAAGGGCAGTGACAGAGGAGAGAGATGAGGGAGGACAGCAGTGACAGAGGAGAGAGAGGAGAGAGGAGGGAGGAGGACAGTGACAGAGGAGGGAGGAGGGCAGTGACAGAGGAGAGAGAGGAGGGCAGTGACAGAGGAGAGAGAGGAGGGCAGTGACAGAGGAGAGAGAGGAGGGCAGTGACAGAGGAGAGAGAGGAGGGCAGTGACAGAGGAGAGAGAGGAGGACAGTGACAGAGGAGAGAGATGAGGGAGGAGGGCAGTGACAGAGGAGGGAGGAGGGCAGTGACAGAGGAGAGAGATGAGGGAGGACGGCAGTGACAGAGGAGAGAGAGGAGAGAGGAGGGAGGAGGACAGTGACAGAGGAGAGAGAGGAGGGAGGAGGGCAGTGACAGAGGAGAGAGAGGAGAGAGGAGGGAGGAGGACAGTGACAGAGGAGAGAGAGGAGGGAGGAGGACAGTGACAGAGGAGAGAGAGGAGGGAGGAGGGCAGTGACAGAGGAGAGAGAGGAGGGCAGTGACAGAGGAGAGAGAGGAGGGAGGAGGGCAGTGAAAGAGGAGAGAGATGAGGGAGGAGGGCAGTGACAGAGGAGAGAGAGGAGGGAGGAGGGCAGTGACAGAGGAGAGAGAGGAGGGAGGAGGGCAGTGACAGAGGATAGAGAGGAGGGAGGAGGGCAGTGACAGAGGAGAGAGATGAGGGAGGAGGGCAGTGACAGAGGAGAGAGAGGAGGGAGGAGGGCAGTGACAGAGGAGAGAGAGGAGGGAGAAGGGCAGGGACAGAGGAGAGAGAGGAGGGAGGAGGGCAGTGACAGAGGTGGGAGGAGGGAGGAGGACAGTGACAGAGGAGAGAGATGAGGGAGGAGGGCAGTGACAGAGGAGAGAGAGGAGGGAGGAGGGATGAGGACAGTGACAGAGAAGGGAGGACGGCAGTGACAGAGGAGAGAGAGGAGGGCAGTGAGTGAGTGGCGGACTCTCTCCTCGGCTATGGTCTGCTGGGCAAATTTGAGGTTTTCTTATTTCTTCTTGTTCTAAGGGCAGCTCTGAATCAAGGGCCAGCCCGAGGGCTGAAAGTAACGTGATTGGTTAAGTTTAGGGTTAGGAGTTTGTGTAAGGTTGGAGCTGGGGCTGGAGGCTGGAGCTGAGACTTGGGACATGGGTTATTACTGGGGCTGGGATGCTTGGGAATGCTAGGGATAGGCAGGACTAGGCCACTAAATCAAGCCAGCCAGACAATGAAAAGCTTCCCTGTTGTTGTCAGCCTGCTGGCCTCTTCTCAGGCCCTTCTGATTGATGGGTTTATTAGAGTTATCCACTGGTCAAACTCCTGGAGAGGAGGAGAAGGGGGAGGAGGGAGAGGGAGAGAGGCAGAGAAACAGAGGCAGCGAGAGAGAGAGAGAGAGAGAGAGAGAGAGAGAGAGAGAGAGAGAGAGAGAGAGAGAGAGAGAGAGAGAAGAAGTGGGTTTTCTCTGAGTATGAGAAGTGGAGGGGTGAGAGAGAGAGAGTAAATAGCTCTCTCTGTTTCTCCACACAAGCTAAGTTTAATGTAGAATGTGACATTTTTAAAAGTGAATTCAAGAGGCCAAATTATAACTGGGCAAGAGCACTTGCACGAAGATTTCCAGTGTACCTTAGCGACGTGTTTAAGGACTGAAGTAAGGACTTCATTCATTCTGTGACCTTTTCCCCTCCCTCTCTCTGCCTCAGATTCTCTCTCCCTCTCTCCCTTCCCTCCCTCCCTCCCTCCCTCCCTCCCTCCTTTCCTCTCTCCCTCCCTCCTGTCGTTAATATTAGAACTGAACTCCAAAATAATTCAGAAAAGCAAAACATAATAAAGTCAGGGCTTAAGTAACTTTACTGTTCAACATCATCACACAACAGACAAAGAGGTGGCTCAGTGGCAGCCTGCCTGCTCCCCCAGTCTAACAACTAGAACCTGTTTTCATTCATCTGGTCTTTTTAAAACTTTCCAATCTGCAGTCGAGTGTGTTTTAGGAAAAATTAAATACTGTGCTGTGAGGCTGTTAACTATGAAGGGAGTGTCGCAGAGGGAGACCCAACACCCCCCTACACACACACATACTAACAGGCCCATACACACACTCATACACACACGTTAATGAGTCCCCAGGGGTTCCTCTTCATGCCCTGTCATCTCCAGCTAAACACATCCCTCTCTACTCTCTCACCCTGGCAATAGTGGACTGCAGGAACCACTGGTCAAAGTCTTGTGTGTGTGTGTGTGTGTGTGTGTGTGTGTGTGTGTGTGTGTGTGTGTGTGTGTGTGTGTGTGTGTGTGTGTGTGTGTGTGTGTGTGTGTGTGTGTGTGTGTGTGTGTGTGTGTGTGTGTGTGTGTGTGTGTGTGTGTGTGTGTGTGTGTGTGTGTGTGTGTGTGTGTGTGTGTGTGTGTGTGTGTGTGTGTGTGTGTGTGTGTGTGTGTGTGTGTGTGTGTGTGTGTGTGTGTGTGTGTGTGTGTGTGTTTGCTCACTCTGCTCACTCTGTCCGTATGTAGGTGTGTCAGTGTGCAGCAGACAGTGGACTATGTATGTTTGTGGGAGTGTGTCTGTATGTAATTGCATTCTTTCCAGTACACAAATCATGTGTCTGAACTTCGTCAGCTATATCAACCCTGCTTCACACACTATAATTAGTTTACTGTATAAAGTCCACTATCACTGTTGGTGAGAGGTACCAAGGACCTAAACCTTACATTGGGTTGTCTGGGGTTAGACATGAAGTAATTCTGATTTGAACTAAGAGGTATTTAGGGAAGTAACATGTGTGTCCTACAGGTGGCGTAAGACAACCAGGTCTGAAGTCATCGCAGCGTAAAGCAGGGTCTAGTAGAGGGCAGTGTCCCTGAGACCCAGAATGACCTAGTCGTCATGGAGTACTACCTAGGTGTGTGTGTGTGTGTGTGTGTGTGTGTGCATAGGAAGTGTGTCACCCTAGCTGCTATGTTGAGATCTCCCATTACAGTGTCTGAGAGGGAAGCTGACTAACACAGGGAATAACACTGGCCCTATTCCTGTCCTGCACATATACATACACACAAATACACTTGACCTGACTCACACCTCTATGGGACGAAGGGAGGGCCTGGTCTGAAATAGTGTCACAATAGAAAGGGGGGAAATAGTATGACCAGTTGGGTCAATGGGAAGACTGTAAGAAGTCCCCTTCAGTAACAGATGGAGGTATTGAATAGCAGTTCCATTTCTGAGACGTTGTCTCTTCCTCCTCCATTAGGAGCAGTGGAAGTGCAGCTGTGGCTCTCGGCCTGTATTCATAAAGTGTCTCAGAGTGAGAGTGCTGATCTAGGATCAGGTCTCTCCTGTCCATATAATCATATTCATTATGATCGAAACTGTCAAACTGATCTGATCTGAGATCAGCACTCCTATTCTGAGAGCCTTGAGTATAAATATTTAGTATTTTATTAGGATCCCCATTTGCTACAACTGAAACATAAAACATAACATAACACAGAACATTAATAGGCAAGTTCATCACAAGGACAGAACTACATACATTTAAAGGTCGACTTTTGGCACGAAAAACGGTCAACCGTCTCTTTCTCAATTTAAAAACAGAAATGGGGTGTCGATGACGACAATAAGTTACTCTCACTCACCAGAAAAAGCAACTGTATTAATTGACACCAGAGGTTTTCTATCGTAACTAGTTTGTTTGCTAAGCTAGCCACTGTTTCTAGCCAGTTAACGTAAGCTAGCCTAACGTTAGTAGCTAGTACTATGAAGATAAGCTTACCTTAATGATTCCACTGCTCTAGTATCTGGGTGGAGAAGTGAAAGTCAGACTCATGTCTCCCCCTTTTCAGGCTCTGCTGAGCTCAATCCTCCACAATTTGTTGACGCCATTTCAGAGGATTTAATTTTGGACGGAAGCTGTAGAGATCAGTAAGAAATAACACTTCATATTCATCAATAAAAATAAATTGGCATTGAATGATCTGGTATGATGGTGCATTGATCAGTTATTCAGTTTAAAGCTATTATTTTAGCGTTTTTGCCCAAAATTGACTTTTAAAACAAGACTACACCCTTTCGTACATTTATGCCTTCATAATCATGTGCAACTGCAACGAACAAAAACAGAAATGCAACAACAAGGAGGTGCGTTGCAAATAGGCTAACACGTTTCGCACGTCCCTGCCATGAATAAAGCTACATTGTTTCTATAGTTACCGTAATAGGCTCTGGGGTCTCCCTCTGAGGCCTGCTGGGGCCTGGCCTGGGCCTAACCTGGGTCAGCTAAAAACAGAACAGGACCTCAGGACGACCAGAGGAGCGAGGAGCTGATTGATACTGTTTCCACTGTTGGTCTCTCTGCTGTGGGGGATCTGTCTCTACGTGGAGAGTCAACTGGAAACATGTCAGACCGAAGGGGAGGGAGGAAGGACGGGGGAGGAAGAGGAGGAGGTAGAGGGATGACAAGATGATCTGTCACTAACCTCATCACCAGCTCTCTCCCTCCCTCGTCAGGAACAAAGGCAACCTTCAATCTATGGAGGTATCATCTCCACCTCCCCCAAAACACACCATCACGCCCGCAGCTCAATATCAATATTTGTTGTACCTGTGCTGTCCTCCCTCCTTCCCCTCTATCCATTCATCCTCCCTCATTCCCTCCCTCCTAGTCTAGCCTATTATTGTGGGGGTGCAGCTGACTACCTCAGGCCTGGCTATCTTTAAACCCAGAAATCAGGCTAATCTCCGTGAGGAAGACCTGGAACAGGCCACACAGGATCAGGAGCACTGACCTGCATTGACCCAGCCTGGCTGGGAGTGTAAATTCTGGATGGTTTTCTCTTCACAACGTCTCCAAGGCTTCCACAGACTTTTCCACAGATGGTGGATTTGAACCTCAAAGTAAAGTAACACATGAGGAGAAAATGTGTTTTTCCTCTGGTGGAATTCCACATTGTGTTACGATTTCGACAAAAACTGATATAAAAACAATTATATTTATCTGTTACACATCAACTCTACCCCTCCAGATCCCTGACCCCAGCCCCAGCTTTCCTCTCCCTCTCTGGGGTTGGTCTGTAGGTGAGTCCCAGGCTGCTGCTTTGGTATTTCAAAAACTAGGCCTCGTGGACAGGCCATGAAGCTCTGGACAGACAGGTGTGTGTGTCTGGGTGGGATCTACCTGAGTCACAAAGACCTGGTTCTCTAATAATCACCTCCACCTTCAAACATGATGGGCCATTACCCCTGCTGTGGCTGACCATCATTATAGCCTCTGGGGCTGGGGCCTGGAAATAACAGAGCCAGAGAACGAGGGAAGGAGAAAGGGAGAGAGGGATGAGGAGTGAGAGAAGGGATCGAGAAAAAAAGAAAGAGAAAGAAAGAAAGAGGGGAGAGAGGGGAGAGGGAGGGAGGAGGGGAGGGAGGCACAGCAGGACCAGGGTCACAGAACTGCCCCCCAGCCGCCCACACCTCTGGCCCCATGGGCCTGGACGTCTGATACTTCATGAGAGACGGTTGCTGACTCCTGATTGGCCAGCCGTGTGTCTTCACTCTTCACAACAACACAATAACCCTATAGGCCAGGCAAGAGAAGCTAATTCCTAACTCAGTTTGGGTTGACGACAACCACCCAAAAATGTCTGTGGCCCAATAAGAAGGTAGACAGGTACAATGAAAGTTTATTGATCTTTAATGACAAAACCATACCACAATAATAGTATGTTTTTGCCTTCTTCACCTCACAAGCTACTGTAAATCAGTGTTCTCCAATCAGGGATACTAGAACCCCTTGGGGTGCCTGTCCTATCCACAGGGGGCACTTGAGAAGACTCATGAGACCATAGGTGTAACGCCCGGGGTGTAGTGGAGGAAGAAGTCATTCGGCTGGTGGCTAGCCGACGTCGGCGAGGTGAACCGAACAAGTGTGTTTGAATACTCCCTTAAAAGACATTCGCAAAAAAAATACAAAATAGCAGCAATAGTACTGTTTGTCCATTTAGAGACACTGTAGTCAGAATGAATCTCAAGATATCTGTCATTGATTTTGAAGTTTTTGCAGAGGAGATCTTAGTCACGCAATTTGACTGTACATCAAACTAAGTTGTTTGGTGCAGTATTTCTAAATGAAAATGTGCCCGAAAACGAGGCATCTCTCATTGAATGACAACAAAGACTTTACTGAAGAATCCCTGCTGTTGACCAATCACTGACAAAGACTTTACTGAAGAATCCCTGCTGTTGACCAATCACTGACAAAGACTTTCCTGAAGAATCCCTGCTGTTGACCAATCACTGACAAAGACTTTACTGAAGAATCCCTGCTGTTGACCAATCACTGACAAAGACTTTACTGAATAATCCCTGCTGTTGACCAATCACTGACAAAGACTTTACTGAAGAATCCCTGCTGTTGACCAATCACTGACAAAGACTTTACTGAATAATCCCTGCTGTTGACCAATCACTGACAAAGACTTTACTGAAGAATCCCTGCTGTTGACCAATCACTGACAAAGACTTTCCTGAAGAATCCCTGCTGTTGACCAATCACTGACAAAGACTTTACTGAAGAATCCCTGCTGTTGACCAATCACTGACAAAGACTTTCCTGAAGAATCCCTGCTGTTGACCAATCACTGACAAAGACTTTACTGAAGAATC
The DNA here is from genome assembly GCF_036934945.1 of Oncorhynchus masou masou. Classification (NCBI taxonomy): domain Eukaryota; kingdom Metazoa; phylum Chordata; class Actinopteri; order Salmoniformes; family Salmonidae; genus Oncorhynchus; species Oncorhynchus masou. The sequence continues at coordinate 23,230 of NW_026999823.1, forward strand.
CCTGCTGTTGACCAATCACTGACAAAGACTTTACTGAATAATCCCTGCTGTTGACCAATCACTGACAAAGACTTTCCTGAAGAATCCCTGCTGTTGACCAATCACTGACAAAGACTTTCCTGAAGAATCCCTGCTGTTGACCAATCACTGACAAAGACTTTACTGAAGAATCCCTGCTGTTGACCAATCACTGACAAATACTTTACTGAAGAATCCCTGCTGTTGACCAATCACTGACAAAGACTTTCCTGAAGAATCCCTGCTGTTGACCAATCACTGACAAAGACTTTACTGAAGAATCCCTGCTGTTGACCAATCACTGACAAAGACTTTACTGAAGAATCCCTGCTGTTGACCAATCACTGACAAAGACTTTCCTGAAGAATCCCTGCTGTTGACCAATCACTGACAAAGACTTTACTGAAGAATCCCTGCTGTTGACCAATCACTGACAAATGGGGAATGGACTTCGGCTACCGACTTCTGCTTCCCTGTAGAAAAAATGTTGTGTGTCCCGAACAGCTGAAAAATGTTGGTCCCCGAACAGCTGAAAAATGTTGTGTGCCCCGAACAGCTGAAAAATGTTGTGTGCCCCGAACAGCTGAAAAATGTTGTTCCCCGAACAGCTGAAAAATGTTGTGTGCCCCGAACAGCTGAAAAATGTTGTGTGCCCCGAACAGCTGAAAAATGTTGTGTGCCCCGAACAGCTGAAAAATGTTGTGTCCCCCGAACAGCTGAAAAATGTTGTGTGCCCCGAACAGCGGAAAAATGTTGTTCCCCGAACAGCTGAAAAATGTTGTGTGCCCCGAACAGCTAAAAAATGTTGTGTGCCCCGAACAGCTGAAAATTGTTGTGTTCCCCGAACAGCTGAAAAATGTTGTGTTCCCCGAACAGCTGAAAAATGTTGTGTGCCCCGAACAGCTGAAAAATGTTGTGTGCCCCGAACAGCTGAAAAATGTTGTGTGCCCCGAACAGCTGAAAAATGTTGTGTGCCCCGAACAGCTGAAAAATGTTATAATATAGAGTGCATTTGGAAAGTGTTCAGACCCCTTCACCTTTTCCACATTTTGTTACCTTACAGCCTCGTTCTAAAATTGATTAAATCGTTCATCATCAATCTACAGACAATATCTCATAATGACCAATCAAAACAGGTTTGGGGATTTTTTTTTGCAAATGTATTAAATATAACAAACTGAAATGTCACATTTACAAGTATTATGGGGTATTGTGTGTAGATTGATGAGGGAAAACAATGATTTAATCCATTTTAGAATGAGGCTGTAACGTAGCAAAACGTGTAAAAAGTGAAGGGGTCTGAATACTTTCTGAATGAACTGCGCACAAACTCTTCCCAACTGCTTCGGCTGGGAAGCATGCGGACGCCTTTCCTCTCAAAAGCTGTCAGAATCCTTGGTTTCTTTCATTCTCCCGTACTATCACCCTCCCATAGATGAATGTACCTGGCAGGCCTAGATGGACTGGATGGACTCCTGCCACAATCCCAGGCCTGTTAAGTCTCATTTAAGCACTAATTCAATACCTCAAGCTAATGTTTCTTTCAGAAAAAAAGTGCCAGGTGAGGAGGAGGAGGAGGAGGAGGGAAGGAAGGAAGGAGGGAGGGAGAAGGCGGGTAGAGGGGATACTATGTACACAGAAGCATATCACAGCCAGCCAATAATGACACAAGCATCAAAAAGTTTGGGCTCTTGGGCATCACCCAAGTGGAAAATGCACACAAATATCATGTTTCTTTTCACAGTTTGTTGCACAAGTGCCTGAAGTTGTCTTTTCTTTTTATTTTGGTTGGAAATCTTCTGGAGATTCAGAGGTCGCACACCTGTTAGGCTCTGAGACAAGAGGGATCAACATGAATGTCTTGAAGGGGCCTTTCCCTTAACCAACCCATGAATACAGTACAACACCACACACGGCAGGTTTGTTATAGCCCGGGACCCAACGTGGCCCTGAGTGGTGCGTCACGAGTTATGACAACACATATACAATCACAAACTAGTTGTCTTCATTTGGGTCACAGAAGGAACATTTGGGTCGTTGGAGGAAAATTTGGGTCGTTGGAGGAACATTTGGGTCACAGGAGGACGGTACATTTCTCATTTGGGTCACAAGTTGAAACATTTTAAGAACCCCTGACATAGAGCATTCGTAAAGTCTTCATAAACACTACATAGATGTTTCACAAATCATTCATAGGCAAAGTCTACATAAAGAGGGGTATAAAAGGCTGTTGGTGCTTTACTAAATGTGCCATTATCCTTTTGTCATCCTCTGTAAAGCATGAAATGACCTTTTGAATGATTTCTGAAGCCTCTGTAGAGGCCTTATAAAGGGTTAGGAAAGGCGTTGTCCAGTCTTAAAAGTGGTAGTTGGTTTACAGCAGGACCATATTGACTAAGGGAAAGACATATCTCTGTTACATGCAGTTATGTCAAATGTCTCAATTTCCTTTGGACGACTAAAATCAACTGACTGGCTGCACTAGCAAGTTATACTAGTAGGAGTCCAGACATACTGTAGCCGTGTTGGTTCCCTGTTGTTGTCCACGTCTCTTCCTCATCCGTCATCCGAATGTCAGTGGTGTGGTGTCCTGTAGAGTCGAGTGTTGGGTCACGTCAGTGGTGTGGTGTCCTGTAGGGTCGAGTGTTGGGTCACGTTAGTGGTGTGGTGACCTGCAGGGTCGAGTGTTGGGTCACGTTAGTGGTGTGGTGACCTGCAGGGTCGAGTGTTGGGTCACGTCAGTGGTGTGGTGACCTGCAGGGTAGAGTGTTGGGTCACGTCAGTGGTGCGGTGACCTGCAGGGTCGAGTGTTGGGTCACGTCAGTGGTGTGGTGACCTGCAGGGTAGAGTGTTGGGTCACGTCAGTGGTGTGGTGACCTGCAGGGTCGAGTGTTGGGTCACGTCAGTGGTGTGGTGACCTGCAGGGTAGAGTGTTGGGTCACGTCAGTGGTGTGGTGACCTGCACGGTAGAGTTTTGGGTCACGTCAGTGGTGTGGTGACCTGCAGGGTCGAGTGTTGGGTCACGTCAGTGGTGTGGTGACCTGCAGGGTCAAGTGTTGGGTCATGTCAGTGGTGTGGTGCCATGGTGTCACAGTGTCAAGCTGTCCCCATATATGTAAAGCCATATCGACACCATGCACACCACACACACACATACACACACAGTTTTTCCCATTTGGTGCTCGGTGCAGATAGAGTGGGAGGAGAAGGGAAATTATGGGCCAAATAAAGCAATACAGCAGGCAGGGTGTTTCAGATCCTTATATCAAACCTGAAGACACAGAGACCTGAGATACAACACTCCCACTCTCCACTAGAAGACACAGAGACCTGAGATACAACACTCCCACTCTCCACTAGAAGACACAGAGACCTGAGATTCAACACTCCCACTCTCCACTAGAAGACACAGAGACCTGAGATTCAACACTCCCACTCTCCACTAGAAGACACAGAGACCTGAGATTCAACACTCCCACTCTCCACTAGAAGACACAGAGACCTGAGATTCAACACTCCCACTCTCCACTAGAAGACACAGAGACCTGAGATTCAACACTCCCACTCTCCACTAGAAGACACAGAGACCTGAGATTCAACACTCCCACTCTCCACTAGAAGACACAGAGACCTGAGATACAACACTCCCACTCTCCACTAGAAGACACAGAGACCTGAGATTCAACACTCCCACTCTCCACTAGAAGACACAGAGACCTGAGATTCAACACTCCCACTCTCCACTAGAAGACACAGAGACCTGAGATTCAACACTCCCACTCTCTACTAGAAGACACAGAGACCTGAGATTCAACACTCCCACTCTCCACTAGAAGACACAGAGACCTGAGATTCAACTCTCCCACCGTCCACTAGAAGACACAGAGACCTGAGATTCAACACTCCCACTCTCCACTAGAAGACACAGAGCCCTGATATTCAACACTCCCACTCTCCACTAGAAGACACAGAGACCTGAGATTCAATACTCCCACTCTCCACTAGAAGACACAGAGACCTGAGATTCAACACTCCCACTCTCCACTAGAAGACACAGAGACCTGAGATTCAACACTCCCACTCTCCACTAGAAGACACAGTGACCTGAGATTCAACACTCCCACTCTCCACTAGAAGACACAGAGACCTGAGATTCAACACTCCCACCCTCCACTAGAAGACACAGAGTGCTGCTTTAGTGTTTTACAGCAGCAACAGTCAGCATTAGGCCAAAGCTGTTACTGTCTCAACAACAAGCCCCTCCACACACATGCACACCACACACAAACACACACACACACACACACACACACACACACACACACACACACACACACACACACACACACACACACACACACACACACACATACCCTCTCCCACCCTTCCACACACACCCATCCACCCTCCACCACTCCCCATACCAAGCTGTATTTTACAGCACTAAGGTCAGGACAAGCACAGGAGCATGCAACTATGTGGATGAGATTATCACCAGGATCTGACCCGGTGACCTTGTGGAGGTCATGTGTGGAGGGCTGGGAGGGCGGCAGGCTGGTCGGTGAGGTGACCCCGAGGCCCCAGCAGGACTGTGAATGCCTGACGTCTCAGGAATCTGTGCAGTGCCACTCTGCCTGGCTCCATCCCCTGTCACAGGCCACGCAACACAGCACAAGACTGGGGACAGAGGGAGAGTGATGGAGTGATGGAGGGAGGGAGACAAGGGGACGGAAGGAGAGTGATGGAGTGATGGAGGGAGGGAGACAAGGGGACGGAAGGAGGGAGGGTCTGCTCATCCTGACTAATAGTACTACAGAGGAAGGATGATTAGGTGTAGTGTAATAAACAGTGTAATTGGTTGACTAATAGGCTTTGTACATGTCTCTACATGTTTATGGATGAGTCTGTGTGTTTGCATGCGTGCAGGTGTGCGCGTGTGAGTGTGTATGTGTGTGTTTGTGTGTGTGTTTCGGTATGAATGAGTTAGACTAAGCGTGTGTGTTTTCTATGACTAGTTAATTGTTAACACCAAAGCGTTACCAACCTCTCTGATTGATATCTCTGCAGGCCAAACAGTCTTACTGTAGTTACCTGTGTTAGCTAGAGCTGCCTTATCTCCGAACGTTGATACAATTCCAGACGCAGGACAATGAAAGTGTGTGAAAGGCAATTTATCTCAAACTTTATAACTGTTTTTATAACTTCATGAAGTAAATCAATGCACTCAGAGCTGGTTTGGGGGAAGCTGAGCTCACACACACACACACGCACACACACGCACACACACACACACACACACACACACACACACACACACACGCGCACACACACACACACACACACACACACACACACACACACACACACACACACACACACACACACACACACACACACACACACACACACACACACACACACACACACACACACACACACACACACACACACAGAGACAGCTAGTTAAAAATATAAGAGAGAATGAAAATGGACAGCAGGCCTACCTACCTTACTGAACCGTTCAGCTCCCACAGTGAACAGATCTACACAGTCTGTTACTGCCTAGCTACCTTACTGAACCGTTCAGCTCCCACAGTGAACAGATCTACACAGTCTGTTACTGCCTACCTACCTTACTGAACCGTTCAGCTCCCACAGTGAACAGATCTACACAGTCTGTTACTGCCTAGCTACCTTACTGAACCGTTCAGCTCCCACAGTGAACAGATCTACACAGTCTGTTACTGCCTAGCTACCTTACTGAACCGTTCAGCTCCCACAGTGAACAGATCTACACAGTCTGTTACTGCCTAGCTACCTTACTGAACCGTTCAGCTCCCACAGTGAACAGATCTACACAGTCTGTTACTGCCTAGCTACCTTACTGAACCATTCAGCTCCCACAGTGAACAGATCTACACAGTCTGTTACTGCCTAGCTACCTTACTGAACCGTTCAACTCCCACAGTGAACAGATCTACACAGTCTGTTACTGCCTAGCTACCTTACTGAACCGTTCAACTCCCACAGTGAACAGATCTACACAGTCTGTTACTGCCTAGCTACCTTACTGAACCGTTCAACTCCCACAGTGAACAGATCTACACAGTCTGTTACTGCCTAGCTACCTTACTGAACCGTTCAACTCCCACAGTGAACAGATCTACACAGTCTGTTACTGCCTAGCTACCTTACTGAACCGTTCAACTCCCACAGTGAACAGATCTACACAGTCTGTTACTGCTGTTTCCCCTGCTCTGCACACTTCTGCTGTAGGTGTAATGCGTGTAACATATGTAGGTTATCTACAGTATATCAGACACACGTCAGGTCTGACAGTATAGGAGGAGGGAGGGGATGAGAAACAGGAAATGGGAGTCTGTCTGTCTGACAGTATAGGAGGAGGGAGGGGATGAGAAACAGGAAATGGGAGTCTGTCTGACAGTATAGGAGGAGGGAGGGGATGAGAAACAGGAAATGGGAGTCTGTCTGTCTGACAGTATAGGAGGAGGGAGGGGATGAGAAACAGGAAATGGGAGTCTGTCTGTCTGACAGTATAGGAGGAGGGAGGGGATGAGAAACAGGAAATAGGAGTCTGTCTGACAGTATAGGATGAGGAGGGGATGAGAAACAGGAAATGGGAGTCTGTCTGACAGTATAGGATGAGGAGTGGATGAGAAACAGGAAATGGGAGTCTGTCTGACAGTATAGGAGGAGGGAGGGGATGAGAAAAAGAAAATGGGAGTCTGTCTGACAGTATAGGATGAGGAGGGGATGAGAAACAGGAAATGGGAGTCTGTCTGACAGTATAGGAGGAGGGAAGGGATGAGAAACAGGAAATGGGAGTCTGTCTGACAGTATAGGATGAGGAGGGGATGAGAAACAGGAAATGGGAGTCTGTCTGACAGTATAGGATGAGGAGGGGATGAGAAACAGGAAATGGGAGTCTGTCTGACTGTATAGGATGAGGAGGGGATGAGAAACAGGAAATGGGAGTCTGTCTGACAGTATAGGAGGAGGGAAGGGATGAGAAACAGGAAATGGGAGTCTGTCTGACAGTATAGGAGGAGAGAGGAGATGAGAAACAGGAAATGGGAGTCTGTCTGACAGTATAGGATGAGGGAAGGGATGAGAAACAGGAAATGGGAGTCTGTCTGACAGTATAGGAGGAGGGAGGGGATGAGAAACAGGAAATAGGAGTCTGTCAGAGAGTTTGAGCTACAGGAACAGTGAAGGGCAAAACCAGTAGGAAAACCCAAAGGACAGACACACACACACACACACACACAAAATCACAAACACACACACACACTAATCCACACACCCATGTGTGCACACACAAGTGTGTGTTAGCATTACATACATACCAGGCGGCTATCAAATGATTTTTGTAAGAGCTGCAGATCATCGTTTCTTTGTGCGGTGGATCACGTTCCCTGTCATCTGTAGGATCAACAGTGGCCTTAGTCTGGTCTACACTACTGCTGCTGTTGCTAGCCTGGTCCCAGATCAGTAGATGTTTTAGCCAATACGCTTTCTGGGATCAGGCTAGTTGCTACAGTGGCCCTGCTATGGGTTCTACTGCCATTACTAGCCAGGTCCCAGACCAGTAGATGCTTAACCAATGTGCTTTTAGTATGTGGTTTTAGAGTTGGCTAAAGAATGTACAGATCTGGGATCAGGCTAGCTGTTACTGTTGCTTTATCTCAGAGTGGTGTTGAGACATGCTGTAGTAATGGATGTTACCCGGTCCTCCTGTCGCTGCTCCTGGCTCAATGGGGCTCATTACCGCTGAACTCTGGTCCCACTGTGTGTGTGTGTGTGTGTGTGTGTGTGTGTGTGTGTGTGTGTGTGTGTGTGTGTGTGTGTGTGTGTGTGTGTGTGTGTGTGTGTGTGTGTGTGTGTGTCCCACAGTCACCATTGATGGATATCTACTCTGGCTTCAAGAGAGCCCAAGGTTTTCCAGCTTGTAACTCATGAGCCTTTTGACAGATGGCTTTACCAATTTACTGCTGCTACTGCAACCGGTGTTCCTGCTCCCCACCCAGTGTGTACATACGTCTTTCTGTGGTGCTTTTTTCCAGCTACAGCTTATGGATTTTCCACTTCACTGATGAACGGACTGCAAATGAAGGGAGGGAGAAGAGGGAGGGAGAGGGAGGGTGAAGAGGGAGGGAGGGAGAAGAAGGAGGCAGAGGGAGGCAGAGGGAGGGAGGGAGGGAGGGAGGGAGGGAGGGAGGGAGGGAGGGAGGGAGGGAGGGAGGGAGGGAGGGAGGGAGGGAGGGAGGGAGGGAGGGAGGGAGAGGGAGAGAGAAGAGGGAGGGAGGGAGGGAGGGAGGGAGGGAGGGAGGGAGGGAGGGAGGGAGGGAGGGAGGGAGGGAGGGAGGGAGGGAGGGAGGGAGAGGGAGGGAGAGGGAGGGAGGGAGGAGAGGGAGGGAGGGAGGGAGGGAGAAGAGGGAGGGAGAGGGAGGGAGAAGAGTATTCTAGGTCTAGAAGAGGTCATCTCGGTTACCCAGAAGTAAAATTCTCTGGTGAAAGTTTGTCACTTGGTGTTTTACTTCTGGGGAATGCTGTTAGCAATTGTGATCACCTTTGTGCAAAGGAAGGAAGTGAAGTCTCCTCTCGCACAAACGTAAACTCTCGGTCAAACCCATCCCTTCTGCTAATTTCACCCATGTATATCATGGTTAAAAAGCACATTTTGGCTTTCATAAATGTTTAAAATATAGCCAATTTTGACTCTGTGGCTGGGGAATATAGTGGAAACCATTTATCATCCACACACAGGCTTTAAAATCCCCGCTCCAGTTTAAGCACCGCCTTCGCCCAATCCTGATACCCCCAAATAATCAATAAATAAATAAACAGGACTGCTCATAATCACATAATTCTACGTGAGCCTTGACAGACTCTCGCCATTTCATCTGTCCACGAGAATCTGTCCACGGGAGATTAAGAAGAGGGGAGGGAGAGGGAGGGAGAGGGGAGGGAGATGAAGAAGAAGGGAGGTAGGAAGAGGGGCATTAAGAGGACTAGAAGAGGAGGAGAAGATGGGGAGAGAGAGGGAGAAGAGGGGAGAGAGAGGGAGGGGAGGGAGAGGGAGGGAGAGGGTCATTCAGAGGACTTGAAGAGGAGGGAGGGAGGGAGGGAGGGAGGGAGGGAGGGAGGGAGGGAGGGAGGGAGGGAGGGAGGGAGGGAGGGAGGGAGGGAGGGAGGGAGGGAGGGAGGGAGGGAGGGAGGGAGGGAGGGGATAAGAGAAGTGAGGGAGAGAGGTTAGAGGGAGAAGAGAAGGATGTCCACGCCCACTTGTGCCCATACTCTAAATGCATCTGTCTCAGAGTAGTTGTGCTGATCAAGCATCAGGACCTCCCTGTACATGTAATCTGATTGATTATTATCTAAAAGGCTATACTGATCTTAGACCAGCAGTCCTACTCTGGTCTGTCTTTGTGAATACGGGTGTCTGGAACATGGTGGGGTTGGCACTATGGTGAAGGGAAAGGTTGAGTGTTAAATGAGTCTGGACAAACACACACACACACCTATGAGCAATTCCAGTGATTCCATCTGACTCACTACCATTCAGACTCCCTCTCATTCAGACTCTTATTCAGACTCAGGCATGTTAGCTATGTTTCTGCACCAACACCTGAGTACACAGACTGAGGGAATGAGATACACTATATATATATATATATATATACAAAGTATGTGGACACCCCTTCAGCCACACAGTTGCTGACAGGTGTATATTTTATTTATTTTACCAGGCAAGTCAGTTGAAAACAAATTCTTATTTACAATGACGGCCTACCCCGGCCAAATCCGGACGACCCTGGGCCAATTGTGCCCTATGGGACTTCCAATCACGGCCGGATGTGATGCATCCTGGATTCAAACCAGGTTCTGCAGTGACATCTCTTGCACTGAGATGCAGTGTCCTAGACCACTTCGCCACTCGGGAGCCCAAATCGATAAAATCGAGCACACAGCCATGCAATCTCCATAGACAAACATTGGCAGTAGAATGGCCTTTCTGAAGAGCTCAGTGACTTTCAATGTCGTCATAGGATGCCACCTTTCCAACAAGTCAGGTCGTTAATTTGTGTAGTAGGCCACACAAGCTCACAGAACGGAACCGCCAAGTGTTATAGAGAGTAGGGCATAAAAAATATATATTGTCAGTCCTCGGTTGCAACACTCACTACAGAGTTCCAAACTGTCTCTGGAAGCAACATCAACACAAGAACCCTTCGTCGGGAGATTTATGAAATGGGTTTCCATGGCCATCAGCCACACACAAGCCTAAGATCACCATGCGCAATGCCAAGCGTCGGCTGGTGTGGTGTACAGCTAGCTGCCGTTAGAAACACGTTCTCTGGAGTGATGAATCATGCATCACCATTTGACAGTCCGACGGACAAATCTGGGTTTGACGGATGCCTGCCGAATGCATAGTGCCAACTGTAAATGTTGGTGGAGGAGGAATAATGGTTGTTTTTCATGGTTTGGGCTAGGCCTTTTAGTTCCAGTGAACTATCTTAATGATATAGCATACAATAACATTCTAGATGATTTTGTAACTCCAACTTTGTGGCAACACACAAAGCGAGGTCCATACAGAAACGGTTTGTTGAGATCGGTGTTGAAGAACTTGACTGGCCTGCACAGAGCCCTGACATCAACCTCATTAAACACCTTTGGCATGAATTGGAACGCCAACTGCCAGACCTAATCGCCCAACATCAGTGCCTGGCTTCACTAATGCTCTTGTAGCTGAATGAAAGCAAGTTCCCGCAGCAATATTGCAACATCTAGTGGAAAGTCTTCCCAGAAGACTGGAGGCTGCAAAGGAGCCCTTGATTTTGGAATGAGATGTTCGACGAGCAGGTGTCCACATACCATCTGAATGATACACACACATTGCAGTACAGACAGTGTAGCTGTGGGAATACATGGATCATCATAATACAGGCTTTATCCAGACTGTATATGGTTGTAGCCTATCAGACATGGGTTCAAATACTATTTGACATGTTTCTAATCCTTTGAGCGTTTGCTTTGGCCTGCCTGGAGTAGCAGTAGGACAGGCTTTGCCTTTTGAGACTGTCCCATTGGTTCTATTGCAACAGGCATGCTCAGTCAAGCCCAGCTAAAATAAAAAAGATATTTCTCAATATAGTTTATGTTAAATGTTTTGGTATGGATTTAAATCTGTGGTTTAGAGGTCACCAAGTTCAGGTCCTGGGTGGGACTTGAACTCCTGTTGAACTGCCTTTCCCCGAAGCGCTAGATTCTTTACCTGCAGAGCTTTACCTGGGATTGCCTCAATTTACTTAACAGTTTGACAAACACACTGGATACGCAAAGGGTTCGTAAAAAGAAGTGCACTGTAGGAAAATACAGTGAGTAGAGAAACCCTGCCTCTCAAGACAGTCCTCATCTTGGATAGTTCAAGGAAACTCTTTGATGAAGAGACATACCTGTACAGTTAATCTGTACAATATACATGAACTGTATATCCCTGAAAGACACACAGATGTGGGTCCATGTTCAATACAGTATACAGACTGAATCAACACCTCAGCAAACACAAGTAGGGGAAAGGGGATACCTAGTCAGTGGCACAACTGAATGCATTCAGAAGAGGTGTCTGCACATTTAACCCAGAGAGGTGCTAGAAGCTGCCTTTATCAATGTCCAGGGCGTTATTGTGGTGGGGGTTAACTGCTTTGCTGAAGGACAGAAAGACAGGTTTTTTCCCACCTTGCCAGCTTGGGGATTGGAAACAGCAATCTTTTGGTTACTGGCCCAATGTGCTTAACAGCTAAGCTACCGAACTCACGTTAAACATTTCTGACATTAAAGTGCAGCTTCAACACTTCTAAAGGATGTATAATACATTGGAATTGGCCTGTTGGGAATAAATGTAGCAAGTGTACTTAATTTAATTGACTTCAATTCCCACTGAAACAGAAGAGTAATTCCCAGGAATTGTATCTCTGAGGGTGAAAAATTACAACGGTCTATTTTACCTTTATTTAACTTGGCAAGTCAGTTAACCTCTACGGGATTGAAGGGATTCAGTCAGGACCCAATATTCGCATTGCGAAAAATAAAACACGAAAATAAAATCTGGAAAAACTATTTTTAATGCTACATTGATAGTAAATGTAGCAATTATATGAAAAGGGAACAAAATTCCCACCTCCTTCATTGTCAATAAAACAATTTTGCCCAAATTCTTATTGAAGAATGTTAATAGACTCACTGATGGTCTCACTTAAGACCACAAAATCAAACAAAAATAGCTCTGCTATTACAGTAGCTCTGTTTTGAAAATACTGTGATTGAACAAAAATTGTTCAGAGATTAAATTATGTTAAAAATTTAAAAATATTATAATTTCTACACACTTTCTACCTGGTTCAAGTAGAACCCATTCAAAACCTCCCGGCCCACCAGTTGAGAAGCACTGGTCTAAACTACTCTGGACATGGTGATCATCCTAACCCTGAACGATGGTGGCGTGTGTATGTGGAACAGCTGGTGTGTGTGAGGGATGGGTCAGAGGGTGTGTGTGTGTGTGTGTGTGTGTGTGTTTGAATTATGTCTGTAAGCATAGCAGAACTCACAAACTAGTTTTGGCATCCAGAAAGTTGGGGCAACTTTGATGTCATCGCCCCCACCCTTCCCAACCAGCTATGGATCTGGAAACACTTTCTATGTCTTCCACGAGATGTCCTCTATCAGTAGAGCGTTTAATTGTGCAAATCCCCCGAGCTTTGACCCTTTGGCAGGCAAAAGAGTGGGTGTCGCGAGAAAATACATGCACGTTCGAGCGCGAATTGTACACAGTCATCCATCCGTTCCAGAAGGTCTGAGAAGAATAGCTTTTGTCCGGTTGAATCGCCAATTGTTTTGTACGTTTATAACATCCTAAAGCTTGATTCTGCACTCAGTTTGACCAGTTTAGTCGACATATAATATGTAATTTTGAAGTTTTGATGCGCAACTGTTCGGGACCAGAAGTCATTTTGGATGCATTTCAGCTGACACGCTTAGCCTATGCTACTATAACTACACACAAACTGAAACAAAACGATGTATTGGGTAAGTATGACTCCTTCCACTACATTCTGATCGAAGACCATCAAAGGTAAGGGAATATTTCTGTTGTAATTTTGTATTTCTGTTGACTCCAACATAGCGGAGAAATATTGCTTACGTCTGAGCGCCGCCTCAGATTATTGAATAGTGAACGAATTCTGTAACGTTAAAAAGAAATGTGACAAAGCGGTTGCATTAAGAAGCAGTGTATCTTTCTAACTATATGTAGAACATGTATATTTAGTCAAAGTTTATGATGTGTATTGCTGTTATCTGGCGTTATCTGGCGGAGCTATCTATAATTTCGACGGACATTTTTGAGGATTTTCTGAACATGGCGTCAATGTAAACGGAGATTTATGGATATAAATTGCATATTATTGAAAAAAACATAAATGTACTGTGCAACATGTCCTATTACTGTCATCTGATGAAGATTTTCAAAAGGTTAGTGAATTATTTTTCTTTTAATCCTGCGTTTGTGATTGCATCTTTTGTTCGACAAAATGGCTACATATCGTCATATTGTGCCCGTTTTAAGTGCAATATTTTGTCACAAAAAGATGCTCGACTATGCATATAATTTATAGCTTTGGAAAGAAAACACTCTGACGTTTCCAGAACTGCAAAGATATTGTCTGTGAGTGCCCCAAAACAGATGCTACAGGCAAAACCAAGATGAAACTTCAACCAGGAAATGAGCAGGATTTTTGAGGCTCTGTTTTTCATTGTCTTCTTATATGGCTGTGAATGCGCAAGGAATGAGCCTGCCCTATCTATCATTTCCCCAAGGTGTCTGCAGCATTGTGACGTATTTGTAGGCATATCATTGGAAGATTGACCATAACAGACTACATTTGCCAGGTGTCCGCCCGGTGTCCTGCGTGGAAATTGGTGAGCAAAACTCAGCTGCTGGTATTTTTCCATGGGATTCTGAGACGAAAGCAGGCTTCCACGAACGGCATATCAATGAAGAGATATGTGAAAAAACACCTTGAGGATTGATTCTAAACAACGTTTGCCATGTTTTTGTCGATATTATGGAGTTAATTTGGAAAAAAGTTTGACGTTTTGGTGACTGAATTTTCGGTTTGTTTCGGTAGCCAAATGTGATTGTACAAAACGGAGTGATTTCTCCTACACAAAGAATCTTTCAGGAAAAACTGAACATGTGCTATGTAACTGAGAGTCTCCTCATTGAAAACATCCGAAGTTCTTCAAAGGTAAATGATTTTATTTGATTGGTTTTCTGGTTTTTGTGAAAATGTTGCGTGCTAAATGCTACGCTAAATGCTATGCTAGCTATCAAAACTCTTACACAAATGCTTGATTTGCTATGGTTCAAAAGCATATTTTGAAAATCTGAGATGACAGTGTTGTTAAGAAAAGGCTAAGCTTGAGAGCAGGCATATTTATTTCATTTCATTTGCGATTTTTAGAAATCGTTAACGTTGCGTTATGGTAATGAGCCTGAGGCTGTATTCACGATCCCGGATACAGGATGGGTAAGTTCAAGAAGTTAAAGGCTTGGTGGGTCCTGTTCTATAGGAACATACTTAATTAATTGGCTTGATATCCCCCCAGACCAACCCAGACTGAGACAGACAGACAGAGGCACCAAGTCTTTTTAGGTCAGTTATTATCTATCCTGTTGCCAAGTCACTTTATCCCTGCCTATACATGCCTTCAGAGACTATTCAGACCGCTTGACTTTGTCCACATTTTGTTATTGTCCAGCCTTATTCTAAAATGGATTAAATAAAAACAATTACTCAGCAATCTACACACAATACCCCACAATGACAAGCGAAAACAGGTTTTTTGAAATGTATGTAAATGTATTAAAAAATGTAAAAACAGAAATACCTTATTTACATAAGTATTCAGACCCTTTGCTATGAGACTCGAAATTGAGCTCAGGTGCATCCTGTTTCCATTGATCATCCTTGAGATGTTTCTACAAGTTGATTGAGTCCACCTGCGGTAAATTAAATTGATTGGACATAATTTGGAAAGGCACACACCTGTCTATATAAAGTCCCACATTTAACAGTGCATGTCAGAGCAAAAACCAAGCCATGAGGTCAAAGAAGTTGTCCGTAGAGCTCCGAGACAGGATTGTGTCGAGGCACAGACCTGGGGAAGGGTACCAAAGCATTTCTGCAGCATTGAAAGTCCCCAATAACACAGTGGCATCCATTGTTCTTAAATGGAAGAAGTTTGGAAGCAACAAGACTCTTCGTAGAGCTGGCCAATCTGAGCAATTGGGGGAGAAGTGCTTTGGTCAGGGAGGTGTCCAAGAACCCAATGAGTTCCTCTGTGGAGATGGGAAAACCTTCCAGAAGGAGAACCATCTCCGCAGCACTCCACCATCAAGCCTTTATGGTAGAGTGGCCAGACTGAAGCCACTTTTCAGTAAAAGGCACATGACAGCCAGCTTGGAATTTGCCAAAAGGCACCTAAATACTATCAGGCCTTGAGAAACATCATTCTCTGGTCTGACAAAACCAAGATTTAACTATTTGGCCTGAATGCTAAGTGTCACGTCTTGAGGAAACCTGGCACCATCCCTACATTGAAGCATCGTGGTGGCAGCATCATGCTGTGGGGTTGTTTTTCAGTGGCAGGGACTGGGGAACTAGTCAGGATCGAGGTAAAGATGAATGGCCAAAGTACAGAGAGATCCTTGATGAAAACCTGCTCCAGAACACTCAGGACCTCAGACCGGGGCAAAGGTTCCCCATCCAATAGGACAACAACCCTAAGCACACTACCAAGACAACGCAGAAGTGGCTTCGGGACAAGTCTCTGAATGTCCTTGAGTGGCCCAGCCAGAGCCCGGACTTTAACCCGATCGAACATCTCTGGAAAGACCTGAAAACGCTCCCCATCCAACCTGGCAAAGTCTGAATGGATCTGCAGAGAAGAATGGGAGAAACCAAATACATGTGTGCCTAGCTTGTAGCGTCATACGCAAGAATACTCAAGGCAGGCAGGCAGGTGGGCAGGCAGGCAGATGGACAGACGGACAGACGGACAGACGGACAGACGGACAGACAGAGGGATAGAGAGATAGAGACAGACAGAGCCACCAAGCCTTCTTAGGCCAAGCAGAGACAATGGAGTTTAACTCCGTCCCAACCTCAAACCCCACTGCACCACTGTAATACACACTACATCAAAACAACTGCATGATGAATCACTGCTCCTTCAAAGTGATCGGAAACTCAAGCGTGAGGTTTGCCAGGACGACCCCACCTGGGAGTCTTTAGGAATCAAAGAACAATGGAATAAAAAAACAATCATCTCTCAAAACACAGCATATTTTACATTTCCCCCTCCCTACCTGCTGTCTGTCATCTAATATTAGAAAGGAAGGGGAGCACAGTGAGTAATCTCTTTGGTCCAGACCAGTGTGTGTGTGTGTGTGTGTGTGTGTGTGTGTGTGTGTGTGTGTGTGTGTGTGTGTGTCCATGAGTCAGACCCGACCACCCAGACAGTCACCCAAGCTCCCCAGCTTGCTCTTCCCAGGAATGAGTGCCAAATCTGAGCCCCGTTTGGCCATTTCCCCTGGCCAAACCCACCCGTCATGGAGCTTTTATGAGAGACCATCCTTAGCTAGAGGAGGGTAACCTCCAAGTTACACAGTCGCTTCACTCCACACCTGCAATGAAAGCAGTGCCACAGCAACTGCAATACTGTCTCTTCCTCTGGGCTATTCCGGGCTGAGGTTAGTCAGTTAGTCAGGACCCCCGTCTCCACACACCCACATTTAGCTGCCTGCGGAATGCCTGGGTTAAATCATCTCTGTTTGTTTTAGGCAAATGCTAAATATTCATTAGTGGTTAGGTTCCGATGCCTCGGATTCCATCTAATTATTTTGTGTTAAACTCTGTAATCTGCAACGGACATTCCATCCCTCTCGGGCCTCGGAAATAATCATCAGCTAATATTGACGCGTGTTAAAGACGTGAGCCTGCGGTGGCAGAGTGGCTTGGAGGGTTAGGAGCCTGGGAACAGGCCAGAGGAGCCAAACTGGAAACACACAGAGCTAAACAGAGATCAGAGAAGGACAGAGGAACAAACTCTGTCTCAAACGCAAACCGCAGTCCGCCATCCTTGTCTCTCAATCTCTCCGTCTCTCACACTCACACGCTATTTTATTTTCAGAAAGACCAACATGAGAGGAAACAGTCCCGTCTTCCATTGGTGTTGTTATAGTTGCCTGAAAGCAATTTTCTCTGGCCTAAACAAATTAGGATCACTAAGATACTGTGTGTGTGTGTGTGTGTGTGTGTGTGTGTGTGTGTGTGTGTGTGTGTGTGTGTGTGTGTGTGTGTGTGTGTGTGTGTGTGTGTGTGTGTGTGTGTGTGTGTGTGTGTGTGTGTGTGTGTGTGTGTGTGTGTGTGTGTGTGTGTGTTTATCCATGACGGTGTAGCAGTCAGCCTTTAAGGAAGAAGAGCAGGGTGCTCACACCTTTTTATAGGAACAGTTTATTTACCTGTGCTTGCTTATTTGTCTACTATGAAGGCAGTTATTCTTTTCTGCTGTTGCCAGCGGTTACATAGCCCACTGGTAGCACTGGGCTACGGGCTGGGCGAGGGTCCTGTCGACACGCACACACATACTGTACACACACACACACACACACACACACACACACACACACACTCGGAGTGTGCAGAGCCAGCGACTAAGTAAGATGTCCATGCACACACGGACACACACACACCGTCCTTCCAGTACAGTGATGAAGGAGTGCTCTGTCCCTCTGTGGCCAGGGTGGTGAAGAGTTACCCAGGGGACACTCTGCCCTGTGGAGAGCTGGCGTCTGAGGCCACATTCACACCGCAGGGCAGACGAGACCAGGCCCCCAGTACGCCCCCATGGCACTGGAGCCAGAGAATCCTGCACCTTAAATCACAGCCAAATCCCACACCTCAGTCACTTTTACCAGACTCCTCACCCTCTCTTATGCAATGTGGTTGCTAGGGTAGGATAGTGGGATTAAACAGAGAGGACATTTTTAAGATGGTTTCATGGACAAATAACTGCAGTGATCAATTTGAGAGATGTTTCTATCTTTCTACCTGGTTGAGGAGTAAAAATGTAAAACAACACAGACCTTAATGAAACTGTGGAATCTATTTGTCATGACGAGTTAATGGTTTTTAGGTAGTTTATACTATTCACCCTCTCTCTCCACTTACCCCTACAGTATGTTATGTTACTGCTTAGTTATACCCAATCCCTCAAACCCCCTCTCTCACCCCCCCAGCCCTCTCTCTCCACTTACCCCTACAGTATGTTATGTTACTGCTTAGTTATACCCAATCCCTCAAACCCCCTCTATCACCCCCCAGCCCTCTCTCTCCACTTACCCCTACAGTATGTTATGTTACTGCTTAGTTATACCCAATCCCTCAAACCCCCTCTCTCACCCCCCCCAGCCCTCTCTCTCCACTTACCCCTACCGTATGTTATGTTACTGCTTAGTTATACCCAATCCCTCAAACCCCTCTCTCACCCCCAGCCCTCTCTCTCCACTTACCCCTACAGTATGTTATGTTACTGCTTAGTTATACCCAATCCCTCAAACCCCCTCTCTCACCCCCCAGCCCTCTCTCCCCACTTACCCCTACAGTATGTTATGTTACTGCTTAGTTATACCCAATCCCTCAAACCCCCTCTCTCACCCCCCAGCCCTCTCTCTCCACTTGGTGGAGGGATGGAGGGATGGAGGAGGGGAGTGGTGGAGGAATGAAAGGGTGGAGGGATGGAGGGATTGAGGAGGGTAGTGGTGGAGGAATTGAAGGGTGGAGGGATGGAGGGATGGAGGAGGGGAGTGGTGGAGGAATGGAAGGGTGGAGGGATGGAGGGATGGAGGAGGGGAGTGGTGGAGAGATGGAAGGGTGTAGTAATGGAGGGATGGAGGAGGGGATTGGTGGAGGAATGGAACGGTGGAGGGATGGAGGGATGGAGGAGGGGAGTGGTGGAGGGATGGAGGGATGGAGGAGGGGAGTGGTGGAGGAATGGAAGGGTGGAGGGATGAAAGGATGGAGGAGGGGAGTGGTGGAGGGATGGAAGGGTGGAGGGATGGAGGGATGGAGGAGGGGAGTGGTGGAGGGATGGAGGAGGGGAGTGGGGGAGGGATGGAGGAGGGAAGTGGTGGAGGGATGGAGGAGGGGAGTGGTGGAGGGATGGAGGAGGGGAGTGGTGGAGGGATGGCAGAGTGTAGTGATGGAGGGATGGAGGAGGGGAGTGGTGGAGGAATGGAACGGTGGAGGGATGGAGGGATGGAGGAGGGGAGTGGTGGAGGGATGGAGGAGGGGAGTGGTGGAGGAATGGAAGGGTGGAGGAATGGAAGGGTAGAGGGATGGAGGAGGGGAGTGGTGGTGGAATGGAAGGGTGGAGGGATGGAGGGATGGAGGAGGGGAGTGGTGGAGGGATGGAAGGGTGTAGTACTGGAGGGATGGAGGAGGGGAGTGGTGGAGGAATGGAACGGTGGAGGGATGGAGGGATGGAGGAGGGGAGTGGTGGAGGGATGGAGGGATGGTGGAGGGGAGTGGTGGAGGAATGGAAGGGTGGAGGGATGAAAGGATGGAGGAAGGGAGTGGTGGAGGGATGGATGAGGGGAGTGGTGGAGGGATGGAGGAGGGAAGTGGTGGAGGGATGGAGGAGGGGAGTGGTGGAGGGATGGAGGAGGGGAGTGGTGGAGGGATGGAAGAGTGTAGTGATGGAGGAGGGGAGTGGTGGAGGGATGGAGGAGGGGAGTGGTGGAGGGATGGAAGAGTGTAGTGATGGAGGGATGGAGGAGGGGAGTGGTGGAGGGATGAGGAGGGGAGTGGTGGAGGGATGGAGGGATGGAGGAGGGGAGTGATGGAGGGATGGAGGAGGGGAGTGGTGGAGGGATGGAGGAGGGGAGTGGTGGAGGGATGGAGGAGGGGAGTGGTGGAGGGATGGAGGAGGGGAGTGGTGGAGGGATGGAGGAGGGGAGTGGTGGAGGGATGGAGGAGGGGAGTGGTGGAGGGATGGAGGAGGGGAGTGGTGGAGGGATGGAGGAGGGGAGGGATGGAGGGATGGAGGAGGGGAGGGATGGAGGGATGGAGGAGGGGAGTGGAAGGACCATCATAGGGGTAGGGCCTCTGCATAAAAAAATGTAAAAGTAAGAAAGAAGAACGTGATCTGTTTAAATACAGGACCATACAGGTTTCTTCTCTTTGATTTGGTGTCTTTGAGGTAGCTAAGTGCCATGGGGGCGCTGATGTCAGCTGCAGCGTATTGATTATTTGCAGATGGGGACAAAGGCCTGGATAACAAAGTAGGTTATCCTCAACAGAATAGACTAAATGGGACAGGGACTGCCCAGCAAACAGTGATCGTTCCTACAACATTAGGTACTGTTCCAATGGAACCCAATATGGTTTACAGCTAACGTTACCATTGCAACATCCCATAAATGTTGTTTTAATATACAGTAGATTTATAGAAATATCACTGGAGAACAGAGAACAGAAGCTGTAGACAGAAACATTTTATGTGAGAAATGTGTGTCCTGTGGAATCTTGTGGTTGGCACAGGTTGCCACCTGTTACATAGGAAGGAGATGTCTGAAACAACAAGGAGCTCTAGAATGCAAACTAGAATAGGAAAAGTTCATTTCAAACCAACTGGTCAGCATTCTGTATCTGGGCTGAGAGACGAGCTGATGGACGGAAGCCAGGCGGCTTCACACGGGAGGAGAGGGAGAAATGAAGGAGAGGACAGAAGGAGATGGAGTGAGACAGGAAATAAAGGGTGGTGGGGGAGAGGGTACAGGGGGTTGGAAGTGATATCTCTGAAATTGGGGGTTCACCGGACGGTGATGGACGAGGGACACTGAGCGATGGAGGAATGATGACGAGAATTGATGGAGAGATTGGGGGAGGAGTGATGGAGAGGGTGAGCTGGTTGTGCCTGACAGGTACAACCCCCCACCCCCCAAAAATCTACATTGTCCACATTACTTCCCCCATAACCAAAGAGAGAGACAGAAAGGGAGACAGTATTGGTGGAAAGAAGAAAGAAAATGCAGGAGGTCACAGTGTGAAGGATGCCCGTGAAATCCTGTCTGTTTCTTGACCTCAGTGTTTCATTGACAGACCCAGAAAAGAGACGGAGAGGGAGAGAAACCCCTCAGATCAGCATAATGACTGGGGAGGATGACACCAGACCGGTAGGCTGGATTAATGATTCAAGGGGAATCAAGGAGACGGGAAGAGAAGGGCATTCCACAAGTGGTTTGTCATGTTCCCTCTGCTGTAACCCCCTGGCCCCGGCATGCCCCTCCAAGCCCCAGATACCCTCCCCAGCAGCAGGCCCAGAGCTTCCATCTCCAGAGCAGAGTGTGACTAACTTTGTTCTGACATCGTCATCCTTTACGCTGAGGGAAGCAGGTCCACTGACAGGTCCATTGACAGGTTCATTGAATAAGAGATGGATAGAACACTTTGTCTTCTGAAGGAGGAGGAGAAAGAAGTGAACTGATAGGATGATATCGTGTACAATAAGACTGACCTGTACAGTAAGACAAAACAGCTCTACAGTCTGACCTGTACAGTAAGACAGAATGGCCCTATAGACTGACCTGTACAGTAAGACAGGCCAATCCTATAGACTGACCTGTACAGTAAGACAGAATGGCCCTATAGACTGACCTGTACAGTAAGACAGAATGGCCCTATAGACTGACCTGTACAGTAAGACAGGCCAGCCCTATAGACTGACATGTACAGTAAGACAGGCCAGCCCTATAGACTGACCTGTACAGTAAGACAGGCCAGCCCTATAGACTGACATGTACAGTAAGACAGGCCAGCCCTATAGACTGATCTGTACAGTAAGACAGAATGGCCCTATAGACTGAACAGTACAGTAAGACAGGCCAGCCCTATAGACTGACATGTACAGTAAGACAGGCCAGCCCTATAGACTGACCTGTACAGTAAGACAGGCCAGCCCTATAGAGACATGTACAGTAAGACAGGCCAGCCCTATAGACTGACATGTACAGTAAGACAGGCCAGCCCTATAGACTGACCTGTACAGTAAGACAGGCCAGCCCTATAGACTGACCTGTACAGTAAGACAGGCCAGCCCTATAGACTGGCCTGTACAGTAAGACAGGCCAGTCCTATAGACTGACCTGGACAGTAAGACAAAACAGCCCTATAGACTGACCTGTACAGTAAGACAAAACAGCTCTATAGACTGACCTGTACAGTAAGACAGGCCAGCCCTATAGACTGACCTGTACAGTAAGACAAAACAGCCCTATAGACTGACCTGTACAGTAAGACAGGCCAGCTCTATAGACGGACATGTACAGTAAGACAGGCCAGCTCTATAGACTGCCATGTACAGTAAGACAGGCCAGCCCTATAGACTGACCTTTACAGTAAGACAGGCCAGCACTAAAGACTGACATGTACAGTAAGACAGGCCAGCCCTATAGACTGACATGTACAGTGAGACAGGCCAGCTCTATAGACTGCCATGTACAGTAAGACAGGCCAGCCCTATAGACTGACCTTTACAGTAAGACAGGCCAGCTCTATAGACTGACATGAACAATAAGACAGGCCAGCCCTATAGACTGCCATGTACAGTAAGACAGGCCAGCCCTATAGACTGACATGTACAGTGAGACTGACCAGCTCTGTAGACAGCCATGTACAGTGAGACAGGCCAGCTCTATAGACAGCCATGTACAGTGAGACAGGCCAGCTCTATAGACAGCCATGTACAGTAAGACAAAACAGCCCTATAGACTGACATGTATAGCAACACAGGCCAGCCCTACAGACTGACATGTAAAGTTAGACAGGCCAGCACTGTAGCCTGCCTTGTACAGTAAGACAGGCCAGCTCTATAGACTGCCATGTGCAGTGAGACAGGCCAGCTCTATAGATGACCATGTACAGTAAGACAGGTCAGCCCTATAGATGACCATGTACAGTAAGACAGGCCAGCTCTATAGACTGTCATATACAGTAAGACAGGCCAGCTCTATAGATGGCCATGTACAGTAAGACAGGCCAGCTCTATAGATGACCATGTACAGTAAGACAGGCCAGCTCTATAGATGACCATGTACAGTAAGACAGGCCAGCTCTATAGATGACAATGTACAGTAAGACAGGCCAGCTCTATAGACTGTCATATACAGTAAGACAGGCCAGCTCTATAGATGGCCATGTACAGTAAGACAGGCCAGCTCTATAGATGGCCATGTACAGTAAGACAGGCCAGCTCTATAGATGACCATGTACAGTAAGACAGGCCAGCTCTATAAATGGCCATGTACAGTAAGACAGGCCAGCTCTATAGACTGTCATATACAGTAAGACAGGCCAGCTCTATAGATGGCCATGTACAGTAAGACAGGCCAGCTCTATAGACTGTCATATACAGTAAGACAGGCCAGCTCTATAGATGACCATGTACAGTAAGACAGGCCAGCTCTATAGATGACCATGTACAGTAAGACAGACCAGCTCTATAGATTACCATATACAGTAAGACAGGCCAGCTCTATAGATGGCCATGTACAGTAAGACAGGCCAGCTCTATAGACTGTCATATACAGTAAGACAGGCCAGCTCTATAGATGACCATGTACAGTAAGACAGGCCAGCTCTATAGATGGCCATGTACAGTAAGACAGGCCAGCTCTATAGACTGTCATATACAGTAAGACAGGCCAGCTCTATAGATGGCCATGTACAGTAAGACAGGCCAGCTCTATAGACTGTCATATACAGTAAGACAGGCCAGCTCTATAGACTGTCATATACAGTAAGACAGGCCAGCTCTATAGATGGCCATGTACAGTAAGACAGGCCAGCTCTATAGACTGTCATATACAGTAAGAGAGGCCAGCTCTATAGATGACCATGTACAGTAAGACAGGCCAGCTCTATAGATGACCATGTACAGTAAGACAGGCCAGCTCTATAGACTGTCATATACAGTAAGACAGGCCAGCTCTATAGATGACCAGGTACAGTAAGACAGGCCAGCTCTATAGATGACCATGTACAGTAAGACAGGCCAGCTCTATAGATGACCATGTACAGTAAGACAGGCCAGCTCTATAGATGGCCATGTACAGTAAGACAGGCCAGCTCTATAGATGGCCATGTACAGTACGACAGGCCAGCTCTATAGATGACCATGTACAGTAAGACAGGCCAGCTCTATAGATGACCATGTACAGTAAGACAGGCCAGCTCTATAGACAGCCATGTACAGTAAGACAGGCCAGCTCTATAGATGGCCATGTACAGTAAGACAGGCCAGCTCTATAGATGACCATGTACAGTAAGACAGGCCAGCTCTATAGATGACCATGTACAGTAAGACAGGCCAGCTCTATAGATGACCATGTACAGTAAGACAGGCCAGCTCTATAGACGGCCATGTACAGTAAGACAGGCCAGCTCTATAGATGACCATGTACAGTGAGACAGGCCAGCTCTATAGATGACCATGTACAGTAAGACAGGCCAGCTCTATAGATGACCATGTACAGTAAGACAGGCCAACTCTATAGATGACCATGTACAGTAAGACAGGCCAGCTCTATAGATGACCATGTACAGTGAGACAGGCCAGCTCTATAGATGACCATGTACAGTAAGACAGGCCAGCTCTATAGATGACCATGTACAGTAAGACAGGCCAGCTCTATAGATGACCATGTACAGTGAGACAGGCCAGCTCTATAGACGACCATGTACAGTAAGACAGGCCAGCTCTATAGACGGCCATGTACAGTAAGACAGGCCAGCTCTATAGATGACCATGTACAGTAAGACAGGCCAGCTCTATAGACGGCCATGTACAGTAAGACAGGCCAGCTCTATAGATGACCATGTACAGTGAGACAGG
The DNA here is from genome assembly GCF_036934945.1 of Oncorhynchus masou masou. Taxonomy (NCBI): domain Eukaryota; kingdom Metazoa; phylum Chordata; class Actinopteri; order Salmoniformes; family Salmonidae; genus Oncorhynchus; species Oncorhynchus masou. Next base: position 48,289 of record NW_026999823.1, read on the forward strand.
CCAGCTCTATAGATGACCATGTACAGTAAGACAGGCCAGCTCTATAGACGGCCATGTACAGTAAGACAGGCCAGCTCTATAGATGACCATGTACAGTAAGACAGGCCAGCTCTATAGATGACCATGTACAGTAAGACAGGCCAGCTCTATAGATGACCATGTACAGTAAGACAGGCCAGCTCTATAGACAGACATGTACAGTAAGACAGGCCAGCTCTATAGAAGACCATGTACAGTAAGACAGGCCAGCTCTATAGATGACCATGTACAGTAAGACAGGCCAGCTCTATAGATGACCATGTACAGTGAGACAGGTCAGTTCTATAGATGACCATGTACAGTAAGACAGGTCAGCTCTATAGATGACCATGTACAGTAAGACAGGCCAGCTCTATAGATGACCATGTACAGTAAGACAGGCCGTGCTCTATAGATGACCATGTACAGTAAGACAGGCCAGCTCTATAGATGACCATGTACAGTGAGACAGGCCAGCTCCATAGATGACCATGTACAGTAAGACAGGTCAGCTCTATAGATGACCATGTACAGTAAGACAGGCCAGCCCCATTGACTGTCATATACAGTAAGACATAACAGCCCATAGACGGCCATGTACGGTAAGACAGAATAGCCCTATAATAGACTGCCATGTACAGTAAGACAGGCCAGCCCCATTGACTGTCATATACAGTAAGACATAACAGCCCATAGACGGCCATGTACGGTAAGACAGAATAGCCCTATAATAGACTGCCATGTACAGTAAGACAGAATAGCCTATAGACTACCATGTACAGTAAGCCCTATAGACCGGTGGTTGGGAACCGGTTCATGGAACAGAACAGAAAACTGGAAAATAACAACTTTTTTTAAGCAACAGAAACAGAATCTAGAACGAAAGTGATCCATACTGTTCCAGAATAGAACCATTATTTAAAAAGCATGGGAACCGTTTAATAACATTATTTTAAGTTCCAGGCATTTTTTTATGGTCTCACAAAAAAACGCAACAAAGTACCTATGCAAAGCCCTCTCTCTGTCACTCAGAAAGCTAGAGAAGAATAGATTAACTTTTTCAATGCTAGGTAAGGGTACTGTAAAACTAGTTATCACATTTAATGTTGGATTTATTAACTACAAAAAGGTAAGATGTGTTTTTTCTGGTGCCGCTCTGCAAGCTTATTAGCTAGCTAGCTCAAATTACCATACAAGCTCCTCCTTAGAAGCCACTCCTCCTACGTATAATCCTGTGCAACTAATTCTGATGTCATTTTCTTTTCTTTTACTATGCAAGTCAGTTAAGAACAAATTCTTATTTACAATAACCACCTACCCGGAACAACGCTGGGCCAATTGTGCGCTGCCCTATGGGACTCCCAATCACAGCTGGATTGAATACAGCTTGGATTTGAACCAGGGACTGTAGTGATGCCTTCTTGTATTGAGATGCAGTGACCACTGCGCCACTCAAGAGCCCAGAGCATTACATGTATAACAAGATGCCCAGTGCTTCAAGTCTCCTCCTCAACCCTCTCTCAATCTCTCGCCACCTGTAGAATTTCAGTCTCATCTTGCGCCATAGTCTACACTTGTCTGTCCATCACTCATGTAAAAACCTAACTTACCTGCTGTATCCACACTGACTGGTAATTCAATGAGCTAAATTGAGAAAACTGTTGATTTCACAGGTTAAAACAAGAACAGAGATGAATGATATAAACAGTGAATTTCTTTGGGTTACAATCTGTTCAGAGATTATTATTTTTCTTCAGTGGAACGGAACGCAAAAAATTGTGGTTCTGTTCAGAACAAAACGATTGGAGAATTGTTTTGAGTTCCAACCCCTGTTGTAGACTGTCATGTACAGTGAGACAGAAACAGCAAAGCCTTCCACCATGTAACTACAGAGACAGCATTCCCCTGGGGCAGACTGTAGCATGAAAGGGAGAGATCACCCAATCTCAGCTGGACCCCCCGGTCCACCAATGAGAAAGCCAGGAACCTTGTAACCGAGGCCGAGGGGCACGGTTAGGGGTCAGGGGTCAGAGGTTGGAGGGGAGAAGAAGTGACAGAAAGGAGAGATTGATGCCTGCTGACAAAACATGAGCTCACTGGGTCTGTAGCTCTATCCCTGGGGTAGGGGGGAATCTGATGCACCCCTCCCCAACACCCCCCAACGTACCAAGGCACCCCTCAACCCGCCCCCTGTTCTGTCCTGTCCCAAACTGTAATGGGGCAAAATGGTCTCAGTAAAAGGAGAGCTCTGACATATGCAGTATAACATTACATGCAGAACCAAATTCCTTCAGAGGGGTCACCCAATGTGTGTGTGTGTGTGTGTTGACGGGTTGCGGGGGGGGGGGCTAGAGGGGTTGGAGTGTGGTGGTGGTGGTGGGGGGGGGGATTTGGGGGTATATGGTTGAACTGTCACAGATCGAGTTACATGGGGGACCAATCCCTGAAACGAAAACACTGTTAAATCTCACAAACGGATTTTCTAAGGTATTGTTACATGCAGCCAACAGGCCTCCATGAGGAAAAAAGGAAAATGGTAAAAAAGGAGGCAGACAGGTTCTTTTTGTTGTTTATTTTCACTTTCACTCACCACCATTTCATCCCAGACCAGAGTGAACCAGAAGAACAGAACATGTAACCCAGACCAGGCTCCCTCCTCCTCCCTTCTCCTCCTCCCTCTTCCTCTTCTCCTCCTCCCTCGTTCCTCTTCTCCACCTCTCCTCTCTAGTTACATGAAGTCATCTGGAGTCTCTAACGCAGCCCAGACTTATAGAATGTGAGACGCTCGCAAATATATATGGAAATACAGTAAAGACTATGATGAGATGAAACGGGTCATAATCTGTCTGAATCAGAGAAGCTGCTGTTTGGCCTCTCCTGGCTTCACCCTGGCTCATTACGCACAACCTCTCACGATGTCCAGAGGCAGGTGTGTGTGTGTATGTGTGTGTGTGTGTGTGTGTGTGTGTGTGTGTGTGTGTGTGTGTGTGTGTGTGTATGTGTGTGTGTGTGTGTGTGTGTGTGTGTGTGTGTGTGTGTGTGTGTGTGTGTGTGTGTGTGTGTGTGTGTGTGTGTGTGTGTGTGTGTGTGTGTGCTTACACGTGTGTGTTGTGAGAGATGGAATAGCATGGAAGCCAGTATGGAGACTACAGGTCTGGCTATTCAGTCATAAACCCAAAGGACCAGCCAGTCTCTGGAAGACGATGGCATCCTGGCTAAATGTAGGGCTGTGAATGGCTACTGTATATTCCTAGACATGGAAAAATAGTTCATGTTTATGTACATATACTGTGCAGTATATAAGTTAACTCTATGGCTGTATCCAGGACCTTCTCCCAACTGGAGCATTTATAGTGTCTTGCGAAAGTATTCACCCCATTAGCATTCTTCAAAAAAAATTGCCTTACAACCTGGAATTAAAATGTATTTTTTGTTCTGTTTGTATCATTTGATTTAAACAACATGCCTACCACTTCGAAGATGCAAAGTATTTTTTATTGTGAAACAAACAAGAAATGAGACAAAAAAATTAAACTTGAGCTTGCATAACTATTCACCCCCCCAAAGTTAATACTTTGTAGAGACACATTTTGCAGCAATTACAGCAGCAAGTGCTCTTGGGGTATGTCTCTTATAAGCATGGCACATTTTGCCACTGGGGTTGTTGCCCATTCTTCAAGGCAAAACTGCACCAGCTCCCTCAAGGTGGATGGGTTCCGCTGGTGTACAGCAATCTTTAAGTCATACCACAGATTCTCATTTGGATTGAGGTCTGAGCTTTGACTAGGCCATTCCAAGACATTTAAATGTTTCCCTTAAACCACTCGAGTGTTGCTTTAGCAGTATGCTTAGGGTCATTGTACTGCTGGAAGGTGAACCTCCGTCTCAGTCTCAAATCTGTGGAAGACTGAAACAGGTTTCCCTCAAGAATGTCCCTGTATTTAGCGCCATCCATCATTCCTTCAATTCTGACCAGTTTCCCTGCTGATGAAAAACATCCCCACAGCATGATGCTGCAACCACCATGCTTCATAGTGTTAGTGTTCTCTGGGTGATAAGAGGTGTTGGGTTTGCACCAGACATAGCGTCTTCCTTGATGGCCAAAAATCTACATTTTAGTCTCATCTGACCAGAGTACCTTCTTCCATATGTTTGGGGAGTCTCCCACATACCTTTTGGCGAACATCAAACGTGTTTGCTTATTTTCTTCTTTAAGCAATGGCTTTTTTCTGGCCACACTTCCGTAAAACCCAGCTCTGTGAAGTGTACAGGTTAAAGTGGTCCTATGGACAGATACTCCAAACTCCTCTGTGGATCTTTGCAGCTCCTTCAGTGTTATCTTTGATCTCTTTGTTGCCTCTCTGATTACTGCCCTCCTTGCCTGGTTGTGAGTTTTGGTGGGCGGCCCTCTCTTGGCAGGTTTGTTGCCTCTCTGATTAATGCCCTCCTTGCCTGGTCGTGAGTTTTGGTAGGAGGCCCTCTCTTGGCAGGTTTGTTGTGGTGCCATATTCTTTATATTTTTTAATAATGGATTTAATGGTGCTCCGTGGGATGGTCAATGTGTTTTATATATTTTTTTATAATCCAACCCATCTGTACTTCTCCACAACTTTGTCCCTGACCTGTTTGGAGAGCTCCCTTGTCTTCATGGTGCCGCTTGCTTGGTGGTGCCCCTTGCTTAATGGTGTTGTATACTCTGGGGCCTTTCAGAACTGGTGTGTATATACTGAGATCATGTGACAGATCATGTGACACTTAGATTACACACAGGTAGACTATATTTAACTAAATATGTGACTTCTGAAGGTAATTGTTTGCACCAGATCATATTTAGGGGCTTCATAGCGAAGGGGGTGAATATATTTGCACGCACCACTTTTCCGCTTGTTTTTTTTAAACAAGTCGTTTTTTAAATTTCACTTCACCAATTCTGACTATTTTGTGTATGTCCATTACATGAAATCCATATAAAAATACATTTAAATTACAGGTTGTAATGCAACAAAATAGGACAAACGCCAAGGAGGGTGAATACTTTTGCAAGGCCATGTGGAGTATTCCCCACATGACTGGAGGACATCCAATTTTTGAACAAAGCAGAAGGTTCCTTCACCTTTTCCTTTTAACTTGGGTAATACCGACTGACCTTCCCCTTTTCTCTGTCACCTCGTTGACTTCTCAGGAGATGTGAGAATTTGAAAAACAAAGCTGAAGCATTTCCTCACATAGCTAACTCCTTTGAATAAATCCCATTTTGAAACAAAATATTTTAAGATGACCCTCACTCCATGCCTCTCACAGGTTTATTGGAAACCCGAGGAGAACACAGGAGAACAGAGGGAAAAGACCTAACCATTTCCATCATAACTGTTTTGAACAAACAAAATAAAAGGTTCTTGACCTGAACCAGCCGACCTTCCTCCCACATGGCACTAGTTGCCTGATGTCTGAAGAGAGGTGAGAAGAGGTTAGAAGCAACAAAACCACTTCCCTCATTACTTTTAAGCCAAACAACTTTTTAATGCCTGAACTAGTTGACCTCCAGTCTCTCTCACTAGTTCACTGGAAGAGAGGAGAACAGAGGGCTGGTGGTGTTTGAAGCCTGGACTGCAGGTCATATTAACTTCCCCAGTCACTTCCCTGGTGTTTCCTCTGCTGATTGGGCCTGTTTATCACATTAGGATAGAGGTCAAGGATGGGGTCAAACCAAAGCCAGGGCTAACCAACAGAGACACTCATAAACATTGTCCAGATCCTCTGATCTTGTCAGAAACATGTGAAATTGTTAGGGTGGAATGTCATTGTAGTTAAGGAGGTTAGAAAGTGTATGTGGGATTTAAGAAAATTAATAGTAACTGGGATTCATGGTTGATCTTAAAATGTTGTTACCCTTTGTAGACACACAAACATACAGACACATTTACACGCACACACACAACCATCACCAATACAAACCTGCACTACCCCTCCCCCCTCCCCCTCTTCCATCCCTCCTCCCATCCCCTCCTCCTCTCCCTCCCCTCATCCCCTCCTCCGATCCCCTCCCCCTTCCCCGCCTCCTGTGTAATTTGCAGTGTCAGCCCTCCCTCTCCTACCTTAGTCCCTCAGATCACTGTGACACTCACAGGAAGCTTTTATCTACCAGACAGGAGCCTAGTGTTAGTGTGGGCCTTTCACCGTGACCTGGGCCTTGCCTGGGCTCACCCTGTGGCAGAGGGGCAGCCCTCCCTGGGGTTGACAGGCCTGGGACCTCCCTGGCTGGCCTAGTTGACCCTCTGGCTACTCTAATTGTGTGTAATGCCAGGGATGTGGCCCCTCTGGCCCCCGGGGCCTCACTGTGGAGAGGCCTCAGGCTACAGGCCAATTATATTCTATGTTGTTGACACAGACAACCTGACAGTCTCCCCTCTCTCTCTTTGAACTCTCTCCCTCACACACCTCCTGCCCTCCCCTCTTTCTGTCTTTCTGTCTTTCTGTCTTTCTTTCTCCCTTCTCTCTTCAGGGACCACCTAGGGTTTCACAGCCCTCATGCATTCAGGAGGATTGGGTGGTTTTTTCCTGCAGTGTTGGCAGGATTTTCTCTGTGTTGTTCATCCACACACACACAAGCACACCCGCATGCATGCATAAGCACGAGTGCACACACACACACACACACACACACACACACACACACACACACACACACACACACACACACACACACACACACACACACACACACACACACACACACACACAGACTCTGCATACCAGTGTAAAAGGCCATTAGCATGGCTGCCTGAGGCAAGGCCAGGAAGGGAGGGTGTGAGAGGTCAAAGGGGAGCTGGGAATAACAGTGGTGTGTTAACCTCTTCCAGCCCCAAATAGAATGTTTCTATTTGGGATGATATGCATGCTTTAAGTGTTATTGTTGTCAGGTTGCCATAAGCTCTTTCCCTCCTCCTGTTCTCTCTACTCTCTGCCTCTCTCTCTCTCTCTCTCTCTAGCCTGGACACAGATTTGATGGTGCCGTCCATAGCCAAGTCCTATGATCATTATCTATGCAAATAATCGCAACAACCATAGACATTGGCTGAACACAGCACACACAGATCTGGGACCACCAGACACATTTTTCTCTTAGCCAAACATTGGTAATGAGAGTGGGGTGTGCAGGATTTTGCTCAAGCCCTACATAAACGCACCTGAGTCCACCAATCAGCTGATCATCAAAGCCTTGATTAGATGAATCAAGTGTGTTAGTGCTGCGCTGGAACAAAAGCCTGAACAACATGGAGTTCTCCAGTACCAGGGTCGGTGTCCTCAGCTCTCTGTGCTTTATCTCTCTGTCCTGGTATTTGGTACAGGGCAGCTGTCTGCGATGTTTGGCGAGGTTCACTGTGAACTCACTGTGGCTGACTGGATCTCAGACTGTGCTTCCATGGAAGTCTTGATGTTGGAGCCAGATTTCCTACCAGAGCTCTGGGCCACTGGGAGAGAGAGACGGGGAGTTCTTGAGTTGTTCTGTTGATGAAGTGGGAAGGTGCTCTTACCTTTTTAGTATTTAATTAGGGCTGAATTCTAACATCAGACTTTCATGTCAGGATTAAACTGAGGTCAATGTATTGATTTCAATGAGAGATAGAGTTCATGGTAACCTTTGAGTGGTACACTGCATTGCTTAAGTTAGGATTTTTCCCCATGTCTGTCATTGTCCTCTGTGTCGCTAGTCTGTATTGGTCATCATTTGACATTTTATTGACATCACCAGTCATCATCAATGCAAATTTTCTTCCTGTTTTCAGTGACTCTGAAGGAAGCTGTGAGGAGGCAGAGGTCAGATGTAGGTCAGTACATAATGAGCAGAATGGAGACCAGCTAGCCTGTAGGCCTTGTCTTCTCCATGGCGACTGCATGGACCTGAGCCAGAGGAGTGGGGAGTAGACAATGACAACACTGTTAGGGATTACTGTATGCCAGCTGGGTTGTGATACGCTGTGGGAGTGTGTGTGTGTGTGTGTGTGTGTGTGTGTGTGTGTGTGTGTGTGTGTGTGTGTGTGTGTGTGTGTGTGTGTGTGTGTGTGTGTGTGTGTGTGTGTGTGTGTGTGTGTGTGTGTGTGTGTGTGTGTGTGTGTGTGTGTGTGTGTGGGAGTTATGATCTGTTCCTTTCTGCAAGCTGTCAGCTATCAAGTTGGATGGGAATGAGGGGGAATGCCGAACCACAGTGCCCAGAGGGTGTGTGCATGTACAGGTGTGTGCCTCCCCGTGTACATTCGTTCATGCTTTCGTGTGTGTGTGTGTGTGTGTGTGTGTGAGCATAAACACCCCTCCCAGGTAACCTTCCAGTGCCCCGCCCAAACAACACCAGCAGTGTGATTGTGTGGGCTCTACCTCACCTCAGACACCATTCAGGCACCATGCTAATCCTATGACCTCTCTGCTGTCAGACATTGCTGGTATTAGGAGCATGGAGACAAAGCAGCATCCATGTGTACTACCCACACAGAGAGGTTCCACTGTGATCACCACCCGCTCCTGCCACACCATTACGACGGGATCCTAGAGTGTGTGTGTGTGTGTGTGTGTGTGTGTGTGTGTGTGTGTGTGTGTGTGTGTGTGTGTGTGTGTGTGTGTGTGTGTGTGTGTGTGTGTGTGTGTGTGTGTGTGTGTGTGTGTGTGTTCACATATGCACACACGTTATCCCTCTGAGGAGTCGGGATAATGGCTCTTTGAATGCCCTATTTTCTCAGAACCATCCCTCTCCTCTCCAGCCCTTATGACAGCCATTGTTTTGCAGCCATACATGTCCCACCAGGTGTGTTGTATAGACGACAGCTCCGTGATTTAACAAGACAGGTCTGGCTTTTAACGAGAGACGAGAACTTCAGAAACTTCAACAGCCGGGACGATATATAGAACCCTGGAGACTAACTGACCCAGAGGGGCCCTGTCTGTCTGCCTCTCTAGCCCAGCGACAGTCCTCAGACTGGGGTGCGAGCCGCCAGGTGGCTTGGGGGCCTGTGGGTGTGACAAATGGGACACCTGAGCCAGACTGTAACACCGGCGGCGTGGTGGGTCCCCCCCTAATCAGCCAGTGGGATGCTCCAACTGCCTGACTTCCAGCGTCGGGTTTCGGATTCTGGGGGAAGAGACGAAGGTGGGAGACGTGACCCGAAGGGTGGGAGAGGAGTGTTTATGTTCAACTGCACCAACACACAAACACTTTTAACTATAATGCATACTGTAGGTATACACACAGAATCAGTTGACATTTGGACATACACGCAGATACATGCTCACATGATCACATGATTACATGATCACAGTCCGTAGAATTGTACTTGGTGAATAAAGTGATTTTGATTCTGACACACACACACACAAACACACAAATGGAGGAATACACACCTGGAGGCATACACACACAAACCCTTCTATCCCCTTCAACAACACACCATAAACTCAACACTCATGAGCCCCATAACTGTATGTGTGAAGTTACTAGGGGGATAATCACAGACTCACTCCTAGAGTTTTAGTCACTAGGGAGATAATCACAGGCTCACTCCTAGAGCTGTAGTTACTAGGGGGACAATCACAGACTCAGTCCTAGAGCTGTAGTTACTAGGGGGACAATCACAGACTCAGTCCTAGAGCTGTAGTAACTGGTGGGACAATCACAGACTCACTCCTAGAGCTGTGGTTACTAGGGGGACAATCACAGACTCACTCCTAGAGCTGTAGTTACTAGGGAGACAATCACAGACTCAGTCCTAGAGCTGTAGTAACTGGTGGGACAATCACAGACTCACTCCTAGAGCTGTAGTAACTGGTGGGACAATCACAGACTCACTCCTAGAGCTGTAGTTACTAGGGAGACAATCACAGACTCACTCCTAGAGCTGTAGTTACTAGGGAGACAATCACAGACTCACTCCTAGAGCTGTGGTTACTAGGGGGACAATCACAGACTCACTCCTAGAGCTGTAGTTACTAGGGAGACAATCACAGACTCAGTCCTAGAGCTGTAGTTACTAGGGGGACAATCACAGACTCACTCCTAGAGCTGTGGTTACTAGGGGGACAATCACAGACTCACTCCTAGAGCTGTAGTTACTAGGGAGACAATCACAGACTCAGTCCTAGAGCTGTAGTTACTGGTGGGACAATCACAGACTCAGTCCTAGAGCTGTAGTTACTAGGGGGACAATCACAGACTCAGTCCTAGAGCTGTAGTTACTAGGGAGACAATCACAGACTCAGTCCTAGAGCTGTAGTTACTAGGGGGACAATCACAGACTCAGTCCTAGAGCTGTAGTTACTGGTGGGACAATCACAGACTCACTCCTAGAGCTGTAGTTACTAGGGAGACAATCACAGACTCAGTCCTAGAGCTGTAGTTACTAGGGGGACAATCACAGACTCACTCCTAGAGCTGTAGTTACTAGGGGGATAATCACAGACTCACTCCTAGAGCTGTAGTTACTAGGGAGACAATCACAGACTCAGTCCTAGAGCTGGATTATAGATGCTAGATCCTGACTAGTCCCAGACTAGTTTACAGACTGGGGCCTCCTGAGCAGATGGCCGACACGTAGGAATGTCCTGAAATCAGATCATATGATATGCTATGGGCGAGGGTTGGTGATGACCGTCCAATAAACAGAGAATATATGGAGAGGATGGAGAGAAAACACCAGCTGTTCAATCTTATGACACTCTGGACTCTGTTCAGAACCTTTGTGCGACCTCTTAAAACTCCCCCCTTCAATAACAGGTTGGAGGAAGTGCAGAATTACAGGATTATTAGTCACAACCTACACCACCAACGTCCCACATCAAACAAAACCAGGAAGTAAATTAAAGCCAGTGAATCAACACTTCCTCTAAATTTGTATTTGACAGATTTAATAAAGTCCAAGCTGGCCTATAGATCGTAAACTGCGGCTTTAAATCTGGCCGACACTGCAATCTCTAAATGTGTCATCAACAGTTAAATGTGGGTCCGGAGGAGACGGGGTTCTGAATTATAGACGTTGCTTAGTGACATCGCTAGTCTGTTGACGTGGCAAATAGATCAGTTACAGTGATAATTGAGCATCTAATACCTTTGCATATTTATTTATATTTATCTCTCTCTCTCTCTCTTGATCTCCCTCCCTCTTTGGTTATATTTATGGATCTCTGCAGCTGCAGGGGGCCCGAGGACTGAAGCCTACCTGTGTGGACACACTGAGGCCCCCGACAGGGGTAGCTACCCCCGTCCCTCACCTCTGCTGACTATTCAGCTCAGGGAGAGAGAGAGAGAGAGAGAGAGAGAGAGAGAGAGAGAGAGAGAGAGAGAGAGAGAAGAGAGAGAGAGAAGAGAGAGAGAGAGAGAGAGAGAGAGAGAGAGAGAGAGAGAGAGATACAGTGATTTCTGTAAACTGTGTCAACAGTGGCCTTCCTCTCAGTGCCAAAGCAAACTCTATTTGCACTTGTTTCTACCGTTAATCGCTCATCTAAGCAAGCTTGGGAGTTAGAACTGGAGAGAGAAGGGGAGAGGGGGGAGGAGGTGGAAAGGTGAGGAGGCAATAAAGGGGAGAGCAGTGGTGGGACTGGGTTGGCCAAAATAAATGCATGAATGCTCTCTTTCACTGGCTGGCATCTTTGAAGTGAACTATAATTGCAGCGCTCTTGTCCAGTCGTTGGAGCCTGCGGTGGTCCAGGACCTGGTTGTTCGCAGTGATGTCTGGCTTCAATGTTGGGGAAACGTTATAACTTTAAGCGAATCGGGTGCAGAAGCCTAACTATAACGTTGCAAAAACATTATGCATTAGTGAACCAGATACTGTAGCACAGAATGATCCAGGTATCAACACTGAACATACAGAAACACCATATATGGCTAACATCCGTAAGTATCAATGTAATTGAAACATTAGCAGAGTGACGGGAAGAGTTTTACCCAGGTAAGAGGGTGACGGGAGGACCTTTATCCAGGTTAGAGGGTGACGGGAAGAGTTTTACCCAGGTAAGAGGGTGACGGGAGGACTTTTATCCAGGTTAGAGGGTGACAGGACGTGTTTTATCCAGGTTAGAGGGTGACGGGAGCAGTTTTACCCAGGATAGAGAGTGACAGGACGTGTTTTACCCAGGTTAGACGGTGACGGGAGGACTTTTATCCAGGTTAGAGGGTGACAGGACGTGTTTTATCCAGGTTAGAGGGTGACGGGAGCAGTTTTACCCAGGTTAGAGAGTGACGGGACGAGTTTTACCCAGGTTAGACGGTGACGGGACGAGATTTACCCAGAGAGACAGAGAGAGAGAGAGAGAGAGAGAGAGAGAGAGACAGAGAGACAGAGAGAGAAAAAGAGAGAGAGAGAGACAGAGAGAGAGAGAAAGAGAGAGAGAGAGAGAGAGACAGAGAGACAGAGCGAGTGAAAGAGAGAGAGAGAGACAGAGAGACAGAGAGAGAGAAATAGAGAGAGAGAGAGAGAGACAGAGAGAGAGAGAGAGACAGAGAGAGAGAGAGAGAGAGAGAGAGACAGAGAGACACAGAGAGAGAGAGAAAGAGAGAGAGAGACAGAGAGACAGAGAGAGAGAAAGAGAGAGAGAGAGAGATACCCATTAGGTAACACTCACAGCCCAGCTTACCCTCAGGACACTCAGGAACAGAACAGTACAACATGTGTGTACCCAGCTGTGGTGCTGCTGATTTGGGGGGTGGAGGGAGGTTAGGGAGGTGGGGGTGGAGGGAGGTTTGGGAGGTGGAGGGAGATTTGGGAAGTGGAGGATGGTTGGAGAGTGGAGAGAGGTTGTGGAGGGAGGTTGGGGAGATGGAGGGAGGTTTGGGAGGAGGAGGTTGGAGGGAGATTGGTAGGTGGATGAAGGTTGGGAAGGTGGAGATTGGAAGGTGGAGGGAGGTTGGAGAGTGGAGAAAGGTTGGAGGGTGGAGGGAGTTTGAGGAGGTGGAGGTTGTAGGAAGGCTGGTGGGTGGGTGGGTGGGTGGGTGGGTGGGTGGGTGGGTGGGTGGGTGCGTGGGTGGAGGTTCGAGGGTGGAGGTTTGAGGGTGGAGGGAGGTTTTGGATGTGTAAGTGGAGGTTGGAGGGAGGTTGGAAGGTGGAGGAGGTTGGAAGGTTGGAAGGTAGGAGGGTGGAGGGAGGTTGGAAGGTGAAGGGAGGTTGGAAAGTGAAGGGAGGTTGGAGGGTGGAGGGAGGTTGGGGAGGTTGGAAGGTGGAGGGAGGTTGGAGGGTGGAGGGAGGCTGGGGAAGTGGGGTGTGTGTGTCTGTGTGTGCATGCCTACGTGTGAGCATGAGCGTGTTTGTAAGTAAGTGCAATCATGTACATGCATGTGTTTGAGTAGGTGCGGCAACATCAGAGCCAGACGTAGAAGCCGAAGCTGCGGCAGGGAGGAAGTGACAGAGTTACATGTTCAGTGTTTAATACACATCTCCTTGATGTTCTCTTTAGAAAGAAACCCCAGCCAACCTCAGGTTATTAAGGTTGTGTCACAAATGGCACCCTTTTGCCTATATAGTGCACTACTTTTGACCAGGGCCAATATAGCTCTGGTCAAAAGTAGGGTACTATGTAGGGAAAGGCATGTCATTTGGGAGGCATCCTGAGTCCCAATTCTCTGAAGAATACAACACACAATGCACCTTTCAGTTTGGATTTTTTTACACAACTTCCCCCTCCTTGGGTAATAGCTCAGGCTGTGTTGTACTGTTAGTTGTGTTGCAGCACTCTGTGAAAAAGGGGAAAACCCCAACCCCAAATCCCAAACCCGACATGGTGTTAGCTTCCACTGTACTTACTCTACCTACATGTCACTTTGAACTCGTTTTTCCCTCCTTTAAATGGAAAATAAAATGGAAGTGGGATCAGTGCATGGTGTTGCTGTAGCATGCACACACATGCGTAAGTACACACACACACACACACACCCTACAGTGCTTGTTGGGGCAGAGTGCCCTGCCTGGCTCAAAGGGGCTTTCTTGTGTTTGATTTTCTCGTGATGAGGACCAACCACTGACAGCTCACCTTGTTTGATGAGGAGCTCTGTGAAAGCTGGTCCTCTGTAAGCAGGTATTTGATTCATTTGATGTATTTCAGGACCTGGGCATCTCTCCAAGGTACACATTCCTTCTCCCCAGGGACATAATGCCCTATCTCTTGTACAGTGGGGTCTGGTCTGGTCTCTCTTCTGGTCTGGTACAGTGGGGTCTGGTCTCTCTTCTGGTCTGGTACAGTGGGGTCTGGTCTGGTCTCTCTTCTGGTCTGGTACAGTGGGGTCTGGTCTGGTCTCTCTTCTGGTCTGGTCTCCCTTCTGGTCTGGTCTGGTCTGGTCTCTCGTCTGGCCTGGTCTTGTATAGTCTGGACTGGTCTGGTCTGATCTGATCTGTTCTCTGGTCTGATCTGATCTGTTCTCTGATCTGATCTGTTCTCTGGTCTGATCTGATCTGATCTGATCTGTTCTCTGGTCTCTGGTCTGTTCTCCAGTCTGGTCTCTGGTCTGGTCTCTAGTCTTGTGTCTGGTCTGTTCTCTGGTCTGGTCTGTTCTCTGGTCTGGTCTCTGGTATCTGGGCTGGTATCTGGTCTGTCTCTGGTGTCTCGTCTGGTCTGTTCTCTGGTCTCTGGTCTAGTCTGGTCTGGTATCTGGTCTGGTCTCTGGTCTAGTTTGGTCTGGTGTCTGGTGTCTGGTCTGTTCTCTGGTATCTGGTCTGGTCTTTTCTGTTCTCTGGTCTGGTCTCTGGTCTAGTCTGGTCTGGTGTCCGGTCTGTTCTCTGGTATCTGGTCTGTTCTCTGGTATCTGGTATCTGGTCTGGTCTCTGGTCTGGTCTCTGGTCTGGTCTCTCGTCTCTCTGGTCTGGTCTGTTTGCTGGTCTCTGGTCTCTGGTCTCTGGTCTGGTCGGTTCCCTGGTCTCTGGTCCCTGGTTTCTGGTCTGGTGTCTGGTCTGGAATGGTCTGATCTTTGGTTCTTTATCGTTCATTCTATTCTTTATTGTTCATTCTCTTCTTCATCGTTCCTTCTTTTCTCTACCGTTCCTTCTCTTCTTTATCGTTCCTTCTCTTCTTTATCGTTCCTTCTCTTCTTTATCGTTCCTTCTCTTCTCTACCGTTCCTTCTCTTCTTTATCGTTCCTTCTCTTCTCTACCGTTCCTTCTCTTCTTTATCGTTCCTTCTCTTCTCTACCGTTCCTTCTCTACCGTTCCTTCTCTACTTTATCGTTCCTTCTCTTCTCTACCGTTCCTTCTCTTCTTTATCGTTCCTTCTCTTCTCTACTGTTCCTTCTCTACCGTTCCTTCTCTTCTTTATCGTTCCTTCTCGACCGTTCCTTCTCTTCTTTATCGTTCCTTCTCTTCTTTATTGTTCCTTCTCTTCTTTATCGTTCCTTCTCTTCTTTATCGTTCCTTCTCTTCTTTATCATTCCTTCTCTTCTTTATCGTTCCTTCTCTTCTATACCATTCCTTCTCTTCTCTACCGGTTCTTCACTTCTCTACCGGTCATTCTCTTCTTTATCGTTCCTTCTCTTCTTTATCGTTCCTTCTCTTCTTTATCGTTCCTTCTCTTCTTTATCGTTCCTTCTCTTCTCTACCGGTCATTCTCTTCTTTATCGTTCCTTCTCTTCTTTATCGTTCCTTCTCTTCTCTACCGGTCCTTCTCTTCTCTTCTCTACCGGCCCTTCTCTTCTCTTCTCTACCGGTCCTTCTCTTCTCTTCTCTACCGGCCCTTCTCTTCTCTTCTCTACCGGCCCTTCTCTTCTCTTCTCTACCGGTTATTCTCTTCTCTACCGGTCCTTCTCTTCTCTTCTCTACCGGTCCTTCTCTTCTCTTCTCTACCGGCCCTTCTCTTCTCTTCTCTACCGGTTCTTCTCTTCTCTACCGGTCCTTCTCTTCTCTTCTCTACCGGTCCTTCCCTTCTCTTCTCTACCGGCCCTTCTCTTCTCTTCTCTACCGGTCCTTCTCTTCTCTTCTCTACCGGCCCTTCTCTTCTCTACCGGCCCTTCTCTTCTCTTCTCTACCGGGTCTTCTCCTCTCTACCGGTCCTTCTCTTCTCTTCTCTACCGGTCCTTCTCTTCTCAACCGGTCCTTCTCTTTTCTTCTCTACCGGTCCTTCTCTTCTCTACCGGTCCTTCTCTTTTCTTCTCTACCGGTCCTTCTCTTCTCTACCGGTCCTTCTCTTTTCTTCTCTACTGGTCCTTCTCTTCTCTACCGGTTCTTCTCTTTTCTAGACTACCGGTCCTTCTCTTCTCTACCGTTCCGTCTCTTCTTTACAGTAAACGAACACATTGGCTGCTGGTGATCTCTTACATCAAAAATGATGTGTCCATGACCACTCAAAAGCATGTGCCAAAGCTCCTTAAAGGCACAATCCGTAATTTGTTTGTCAGCCTAAAGGCAGGCCCACCAGTTGGGGGCTCACCCATTGAACAGTTGTAAATATCGCAGATTGCACCTTTAATAAATTCCCCAGTATTTCTTCCTGGCCACACATAACCCCTCATGTCTTTTAGATTGTGTCTATGGTGGACCCTGCCTCTTCTCTCTGATGATATCTGAAGCAGATTTACTCTCTCTTCTCATGCAAACTCCCGCTGGAGGGGGGTTGACGGGTGGAATCTGCAACCCTCCAGCTGCCAAGACACACATACATACACACGAGCACCCACACTATGGTGCACACGAACAAACACACACACATGCACACAGACACACAGACACAGACACACACACACACACACACACACACACACCTGTGCTGAGCCCAGACCTCTGTGTGCTCCGGGTCCAAACCCCAGGAGAGGAGGCTGTCTGGGGGGATCAGAGAGGCCTGGCCCTCTGTCTGCCTTCTGATCCACTACATCCAGGGGCTCAGGTACTGCAGTTTACCCTGCACACTGCTGCTGCCCACATAAACACACAAACCCTAATACCCTCTGAGCCCTGTGAACACCCCAACCTCAATACCTCCTCTCCTGTCTCTCTGCACCCCACCACTAAACCCTAATACCCTCTGAGCCCTGTGAACACCCCAACCTCAATACCTCCTCTCCCATCTCTCTGCACCCCACCACTAAACCCTAATACCCTCTGAGCCCTGTGAACACCCCAACCTCAATACCTCCTCTCCCGTCTCTCTGCACCCCATCACTAAACCCTAATACCCTCTGAGCCCTGTGAACACCCCAACCTCAATACCTCCTCTCCCGTCTCTCTGCACCCCATCACTAAACCCTAATACCCTCTGAGCCCTGTGAACACCCCAACCTCAATACCTCCTCTCCCGTCTCTCTGCACCCCACCACTAAACTCTAATACCCACTGAGCCTGTGAACACCCCAACCTCAATACCCCCTCTCCCGTCTCTCTGCACCCCATCACTAAACCCTAATACCCTCTGAGCCCTGTGAACACCCCAACCTCAATACCTCCTCTACCGTCTCTCCACACCCCACCCATATTTCACGCCTCCTTTGGGATAATCCTGGTATCTGGGGAGTCAGCAGACAGAAGGGGGTGCGGTTGTCTGGAAGGGTAGCATTGGCCAACCCCCCTTCCTTCTCCCCACCTTCCCACCACCACCGCTCCCAGTCCTCCACAAAACAACCCCTTCTCACCCTCTCATCCCTGTCCGGCTGCGTAGAGGAGGCTGAAATTACAGTCAGACAAGCTCCAAATCTCCCTCCATTCTCCACACATGCCAGAGAGAGGGGAGAAAAGAATAACAGGCCTTAACTGTCCGTCCCCGACCCTGCCTGTCTCTGTCTGCCAAGACCCTACCCAGACAACAGATCATTACTGCTAGTAAAGAGGGAGAGGGAGGGAGGTAAAGGAGGAATAACTCTGGACGGGGCGGTGAAGAGCGATAGAGGGCAGTGGGAACAAAGTGTGGGAAAGAAAAGTAGAAATAAAATACAGAATGAAAGAGAAGGAAAAAGAAATGGAGAGAGGAATTTGAGCATAATTACTGTGAATGTAAGAATGTGAGTACTCTGATCCAGTGTTGAGCAGGAGCACTGTACAGAGATATATTTACACCTGTGAGGAGGAGAACAAGGAAAAACAGCCATGGCCAGGGCTGGTCTAGGATCAGTTTACCCTTTCTAGGTCATAATCAATAAAAATGATATGGACAGGTGGGTCCTGATACTGGATCAGCACTCCTACTCTGAGACCCTTTATTTTTGTAGTCAGTGTATGCAATCCCTGCAGGAATTGAACCCATGACCTCAGGATGCTAGTGCCACACTCCTATCATCTGAGCCACACAGGACCACAGGATGAGAGGGAAGTGACAAAATGGTGATGAGAAGGAGTTGGACATAGAGGAGAGAGAGGTTAAAACAGGACACAATTTTGCAAGCATGAATATACCGCAGATGACACTACATAGATGTTATTCATCACTGCAAAAGTGCCCTCTTCTGCCTAAATCCTGATCTGGGACCCCGTTAGAATATTTAAGAAATGCATCGTTACTTTCTCAGTTCATTGAGGTCAGCTCAGATCTATAAGTGATTGGATAGGTTTAGTTCCTTGAGGTAAGCACAGCTCTATAAGTGATTGGATAGGTTTAGTTCCTTGAGGTAAGCACAGCTCTATAAGTGATTGGATAGGTTTAGTTCCTTGAGGTAAGCACAGCTCTATAAGTGATTGGATAGGTTTAGTTCCTTGAGGTAAGCACAGCTCTATAAGTGATTCGATAAGTTTAGTTCCTTGAGGTAAGCACAGCTCTATAAGTGATTGGATAGGTTTAGTTCCTTGAGGTAAGCACATCTCTATAAGTGATTGGATAAGTTTAGTTCCTTGAGGTAAGCACAGCTCTATAAGTGATTGGATAGGTTTAGTTCATTGAGGTAAGCACAGCTCTATAAGTGATTGGATAGGTTTAGTTCCTTGAGGTAAGCACAGCTCTATAAGTGATTTGATAGGTGTGAGGTAGGTTACCACCCTATTACTTTTACCAATTCAAACAATTCATATCTGTGTTAACTTCAACACGGTACTGTAGGAGGGAAGGATGCACTTCTGAAGTATTAGAACAGGGCCAAGGACAAGCTTTCCCCACACTGTGCTTCCCAAATGACACCCTATTCCTTATGTAGTGCACTACTTTTGATCAGGGCCCATATATGGCTCTGGACAAAAGTAATCCACTATGTAGGGAATAGGGTGCATTTGGGAAACATCCCAACTCTCAGGAAAACAACATCGTAACCAAACCAGTCTGGCAGCACCGCCATCTACGTTCAGGACCATTCTCTATCCACAACACAGGGTTCACACACCTGGCATCACGCTATACCCTCCCCGGCCCTCTCA
Organism: Oncorhynchus masou masou; assembly: GCF_036934945.1. Taxonomy (NCBI): domain Eukaryota; kingdom Metazoa; phylum Chordata; class Actinopteri; order Salmoniformes; family Salmonidae; genus Oncorhynchus; species Oncorhynchus masou. Next base: position 67,596 of record NW_026999823.1, read on the forward strand.
CTAGACCATGCAACAGCCACACTTAGTCTTTTCTAGTCGGATGCATCGCTTATGGTGCTCCAAAGCAGTTCTGTCATGGCCCAAGCAGCTCTTGGAGAGAGGGGGAGGATGGAGATTGGGAGGAAGGGATAGAGAGACAGAGAGAGATAAATGAGAGAGAGCAGGGTGAAATAGAAAGAGAGAGAAAGAGGAGGGAAGAGAAAGGAAGAGAGTTGAGAAAGAGAGAGAGGGTGAGAGAGAGAGAGAGAGAGAGAGAGAGAGAGAGAGAGAGAGAGAGAGAGCACAGTGAGGAGAGTAAAGGCCCTAACAGAGAGTCTGCCTGGACCCTGTGCGTGAGTCAACAGATGTGTTTTTTAGATGCTATCTCATCGTCCGTAAACAAACTTGACTCAGAACAGGCTGTGGCCGAGCCTCCGGTACACAGAACATTGTGATTCCTCTCCTAGATTCTAAACAGTTTTAACCCCCCACCTGGCTTACGTCACTCGCTCCCTCTCTCTCTCTCTCTCTCTCTCTCTCTCTCTCTCTCTCTCTCTCTCTCTCTCTCTCTCTCTCTCTTTCTCTCTCACTCATAGTATCTCTCTCTCACTCATAGTATCTCTCTCTCTCTGTCTCTCTCTGTCTCTCACACTCACAGTATCTCTCTCACACTCACAGTATCTCTCTCTGTCTCCCTCTCTCACACTCACAGTATCTATCACACTCACAGTATCTCTCACACTCACAGTATCTCTCTCTCTCTCTGTCTCCCTCTCTCTCACACTCACAGTATATCTCTCTCTGTCTCTCTCTCACACACTCACAGTATCTCTCTCTCTGTCTCTCTCTCTGTCTCCCTCTCTCACACTCACAGTATCTCTCTCGCTCTCTCTTTCGCTCTCTCTCTCTCTCCCTCTCTCTCTCTCTCTGTCTCTCTCTGTCTCTCTCTCTCTCTCTCTCTCTCTCTGTCTCGACATCTCTCACACACATTCACTAGCTTTTTCTCTCCCCCTCTCTCTATTTCTCTCTCTCTCTCTACACTTGTCTCCATTACCCCTTAATTTGTACGGTAATTAGACATCTTGTCTTTGCATTATCATTATCATATTATCATCTATGTCTCTCACTGCTTGTCTCTTTGTGATGACCAGAAACCAACTGGCACCACATCACACACGCTCCCCTATCATATCCCTCTTTTCTCTTCATCCCTCTCTTCCCTCTCCACCTCCTTCCCCCCTCTCCATCTCTCCCTACATCTCCTTGGCAAAAGACCAGTCCTGCCTCAGCTCATCCGTACCCAAACCATACTTTTCAAATACAAAATGTTCTTTGGAAAGTATTGCATATATTTCTATGTAAATATACATATAAATATACATACTGTATGTATACATTTAAATACACATGAATACAGTATGCATATACAATTACATACATAAGCATGATATAAACCATATGGTGTGTAAACATCCTTTTCCCTTCCACTTGGAATGCCAACCTACACTTTAAGAAAAAAGGGTGATATCTAGAATTAAAATTGTTCTTCAGCTGTCCTCATAGGACAACCCTTTTTGTTCCAAGTAGAACCCTTTTAGGTTCCATGTAGGACTCTTTCCACAGCGGGATCTACATGAAACCCAAAAGGTTTCTACGTGAAACCAAAAATAGTTATCCTATGGGGACAACCCAAGAACCTTTGTGGAACCCTTTTTCTAAGAGTGTAGAACACTGACTTCAAGACTGCTCACTATATAAGGTTCTGCTGAGACAGGTAGATGTTATTCCATGTTACCTATGTTTGAGATCATAGTGCGGGAAGTTGGTACAGAATGCCATTCAACTGTTAGCTACTCTCATGCTCCACACATCTACAGTCATTTTACACTATGAGATCTGTGTCGGGAATACCACGGGGTAAATGGCCAATCCAATCCATCAAACTAGTTGCCAAAACTGGGTTGTGTTTTTATTAGGGTGTGTATTTTAAAACGCTTTGCAACTGATAACAAAAATGTGTGTTTTTTATTGGTAGTCCCTTTCTTTTTCAGTCTGTTTTCTTCCGTTTGGTGCCTAATGAACACGGCCCTGGTTGCCTGATGCTAAAAGCTTGTGTTTCTTGGACAGGTTCCGTTTTAAGGGGTCCATATGTAACAGTGATTGATTACACTCCCTGCAAGACATTTCTCGCTTATTACGTTTTAAGTTTACTGTAATCATCCATTTCTTTGGAAGTCAGATTCCCCCAAACACATTCTTCCCCCAACACCTTTCTCCTGTTACTCCATTGTTACAGTACAAGTCGTTCCATGGGAGTCTGCATGCAATGTTTACTGTCTATGTGGCTCAGTTGTGGCTCGGTTCGAACGACAACAATTCCTCAGCTTCCCATCTGAGATGAATCAACTACTGAACTCAGCACTAAAATGTCCTCTGCAGCCATTATTGTGAAGTGATTTACGTCGGTCTCTTTCCCCAATGAAGACAAGGTGTCTGCATGTGTTTCTGAGCAGTGTTGCTGACTAACTACTTGGAGAGGATTAGAACATATTAGACCATTTTGCAACATAAAGACATTCCTATGTGGGTGTGTGGTGCGTGTCGTATTGTGCAGTTTAGAGGAGTCAAAAAGTCCACAGTCAGCAGGGTCATATAGCAGGACTCAGCTCTTTCAATTTCCCTCACCTCTCCATCAAACCGGGAATCATGATATGAAAGACACAAGAGGGGGAGAGAGACACAAATACCATGTTCACATTACTGAGTTGAGCCAAGCTGCACTGAGCTGGCCTGTTTACACATCCACCATACAGATGGAGGATCTTCATTTGAGCCAGTTTGCTTCAGCAGAAAAAAAATCATGCAGCAACAGGAAATGTGAATTATTATGTGGATTATGCCTTTTAAACCTTAAATAAACTCCAATTCTGAGCAGGACAAGAGTGATCAGTTGAAGATGCTACATCTGTAATTGCTGTACCATCCTGGAAAGGACCATGTGAAAGGAACATGTTGGAGCCAGCAACGTATGGTTTGATAATGTGAAAGGAACATGTTGAGCCAACACCGTATGGTTTGATAATGTGAAATGAACATGTTGGAGCAAGGACAGTATGGTTTGATCATGTGAAAGGAACATGTTGGAGCCAGGACCGTATGGTTTGATCATGTGAAAGGAACATGTTGGAGCCAGGACCGTATGGTTTGATCATGTGAAAGGAACATGTTGGAGCCAACACCGTATGGTTTGATCATGTGAAATGAACATGTTGGAGCCAGCACCGTATGGTTTGATAATGTGAAAGGAACATGTTGGAGCCAGGACCGTATGGTTTGATCATGTGAAAGGAACATGTTGGAGCCAACACTGTATGGTTTGATAATGTGAAAGGAACATGTTGGAGCCAACACCGTATGGTTTGATAATGTGAAAGGAACATGGTGGAGCCAACACCGTATGGTTTGATAATGTGAAAGGAACATGTTGGAGCCAACACCGTATGGTTTGATAATGTGAAAGGAACATGTTGGAGCCAGGACCGTATGGTTTGATCATGTGAAAGGAACATGTTGGAGCCAGGACCGTATGGTTTGATCATGTGAAAGGAACATGTTGGAGCCAGCACCGTATGGTTTGATCATGTGAAAGGAACATGTTGGAGCCAGGACCGTATGGTTTGATCATGTGAAAGGAACATGTTGGAGCCAACACCGTATGGTTTGATCATGTGAAAGGAACATGTTGGAGCCAGGACCGTATGGTTTGATCATGTGAAATGAACATGTTGGAGCCAGCACCGTATGGTTTGATCATGTGAAAGGAACATGTTGGAGCCAGGACCGTATGGTTTGATCATGTGAAAGGAACATGTTGGAGCCAACACCGTATGGTTTGATCATGTGAAATGAACATGTTGGAGCCAGCACCGTATGGTTTGATAATGTGAAAGGAACATGTTGGAGCCAGGACCGTATGGTTTGATCATGTGAAAGGAACATGTTGGAGCCAACACTGTATGGTTTGATAATGTGAAAGGAACATGTTGGAGCCAACACCGTATGGTTTGATAATGTGAAAGGAACATGGTGGAGCCAACACCGTATGGTTTGATAATGTGAAAGGAACATGTTGGAGCCAACACCGTATGGTTTGATAATGTGAAAGGAACATGTTGGAGCCAGGACCGTATGGTTTGATAATGTGAAAGGAACATGTTGGAGCCAGGACCGTATGGTTTGATAATGTAAAAGGAACATGTTGGAGCCAACACCGTATGGTTTGATAATGTGAAAGGAACATGTTGGAGCCAACACCGTATGGTTTGATAATGTGAAAGGAACATGTTGGAGCCAACACCGTATGGTTTGATAATGTGAAAGGAACATGTTGGAGCCAACACCGTATGGTTTGATAATGTGAAAGGAACATGTTGGAGCAAGGACAGTATGGTTTGATCATGTGAAAGGAACATGTTGGAGCCAGCACCGTATGGTTTGATAATGTGAAAGGAACATGTTGGAGCCAACACCGTATGGTTTGATAATGTGAAAGGAACATGTTGGAGCCAACACCGTATGGTTTGATAATGTGAAAGGAACATGTTGGAGCCAACACCGTATGGTTTGATAATGTGAAAGGAACATGTTGGAGCCAGGACCGTATGGTTTGATAATGTGAAAGGAACATGTTGGAGCCAGGACCGTATGGTTTGATAATGTGAAAGGAACATGTTGGAGCCAACACCGTATGGTTTGATAATGTGAAAGGAACATGTTGGAGCCAGGACCGTATGGTTTGATAATGTAAAAGGAACATGTTGGAGCAAGGACAGTATGGTTTGATCATGTGAAAGGAACATGTTGGAGCCAACACCGTATGGTTTGATAATGTGAAAGGAACATGTTGGAGCCAACACCGTATGGTTTGATAATGTGAAAGGAACATGTTGGAGCAAGGACAGTATGGTTTGATCATGTGAAAGGAACATGTTGGAGCCAACACCGTATGGTTTGATAATGTGAAAGGAACATGTTGGAGCCAACACCGTATGGTTTGATAATGTGAAAGGAACATGTTGGAGCAAGGACAGTATGGTTTGATCATGTGAAAGGAACATGTTGGAGCCAACACCGTATGGTTTGATAATGTGAAAGGAACATGTTGGAGCCAACACCGTATGGTTTGATAATGTGAAAGGAACATGTTGGAGCCAACACCGTATGGTTTGATCATGTGAAAGGAACATGTTGGAGCCAACACCGTATGGTTTGATAATGTGAAAGGAACATGTTGGAGCCAACACCATATGGTTTGATCATGTGAAAGGAACATGTTGGAGCCAACACCGTATGGTTTGATCATGTGAATGGGCTAACAGACATGGAGACAGGGGAGAATATTGTGGCTATTTATTATCTTGTTGTCCGGTTAATGAGGAAAATATTCTGCTATTGGCTGGTGGGAGACAAATGTTGCTGTGTGTTTGTGGGAATGTATAAAAGGCTGTTAGGTAAATTAGCATTAGATTACAGAGTGTACTGAGCACTATATTTAGAACTTGTGTTGCCAGCAGCTTAGACAGGCATAGATGTGTACAGTACTGCTGTACACATGGAGAGGGAGAGGGAGAGGGAGAGGGTGTGGGAGCTGGAGAGGGAGAGGGAGAGGGAGAAGGAGAAAGGGAGGGAGAGGGTGAGGGTGAGGGAGAGGGTGTGGGAGAGGGAGAGGGAGAGGGAGAAGGAGAAGGGGAGGGAGAGGGAGAGGGAGAGGATGTGGGAGAGGGAGAGGGAGAGGGAGAGGGAGATGGTGGGGGAGTGGGAGAAGGAGAGGGAGAGGGAGACGGTGTGGGAGAGGGAGAAGGGGAGGGAGAGGGAGAGGGAGAGGGTGTGGTAGAGGGAGAGGGAGAGGGAGAGGGTGTGGTAGAGGGAGAGGGAGAGGGAGAGGATGTGGTAGAGGGAGAGGGAGAGGGAGAGGATGTGGGAGAGGGAGAGGGAGAGGGAGAAGGAGAAGGAGAAGGAGAAGGAGAAGGGGAGGGAGAGGGAGAGGGAGAGGGTGTGGGAGAGGGAGAGGGAGAGGGTGGGGGAATGGGAGAAGGAGAGGGAGAGGAGGGAATGAAGAGAAAGAGAAAGGGGGATCATGGATGTTGTGAACTGGTAATAAAAAACCTCCTCTGTGTTTTGACATCAGAAGAATAATGGAATGTTTTCACAGAGAACCACAAGATCATATGAAGCCTCTTCCCAGACATAAATACAACCAACGTACTTATAACTTTCTCATGATGATGGTAGTGTTGTATCAACAGAAATTTGTCTGACCCCTCAGAGGCAGTTCAGGCTGTTGGGATGTACACTGGGTGTACAAAACATTATGAACTGACCAGCTGAAGACTTACCAGGGGAATCTAGGTGAAAGCTATGACCCCTTACTGATGTCACTTCAATCAGTGTAGATAAAGGGGTGGAGACCTGGTTAAAGAAGGATTTTAAAGCCTTGAAGCAATTGAAACTTGGTTGTATGTGTGTGCCATTCAGAGGGTGAATGGGCAAGGCAAAATATTTCAATTCCTTTGAATGGGGTATAGTAGTAGGTGCCAGGGGCACCGGTTTGAGTGTGTCAAGAACTCCAACGCTGCTGGGTTTTTCACACTCAACAGTTTCCCGTGTATATCAAGAATGGTCCACCACCGAAAAGACATCCAGCCAACTTGATCAAATCAAATCAAATGTATTTATATATCCCTTCGTACATCAACTGATATCTCAAAGTGCTGTACAGAAACCCAGCCTAAAACCCCAAACAGCAAGCAATGCAGGTGTAGAAGCACGGTGGCTAGGAAAAGCTCCCTAGAAAGGCCAAAACCTAGGAAGAAACCTAGAGCGGAACCAGTGGGGTGGCCAGTCCTCTTCTGGCTGTGCCGGGTGGAGATTATGACAGAACATGGCCAAGATGTTCAAATGTTCATAAAATACCAGCATGGTCAAATAATAATAATCACAGGCAGAACAGTTGAAACTGGAGCAGCAGCACGGCCAGGTGGACTGGGGACAGCAAGGAGTCATCATGCCAGGTAGTCCTGAGGCATGGTCCTAGGGCTCAGGTCCTCCGAGAGAGAGAAAGAAAGAGAGAAAGAGAGAATTAGAGAGAGCATACTTAAATTCACACAGGACACCGGATAGGACAGGAGAAGTACTCCAGCTATAACAAACTGACCCTATCCCCCGACACATAAACTACTGTAGCATAAATACTGGAGGCTGAGACAGGAGGGGTCAGGAGACACTGTGGCCCCATCCGATGATACCCCGAACAGGGCCAAACAGGAAGGATATAACCCCACCCACTTTGCCAAAGCACAGCCCCCACACCACTAGAGGGATATCCTCAACCACCAACTTACCATCCTGAGATAAGGCCGAGTATAGCCCACAAAGATCTCCGCCATGGCACAACCCAAGGGGGGGCGCCAACCCAGACAGGAAGATCACATCAGTGACTCAACTAACTCAAGTGACGCACCCCTCCTAGGGATGGTATGAAGAGCCCTAGTAAGCCAGTGACTCAGCCCCTGTAATAGGGTTAGAGACAGAGAATCCCAGTGGAGAGAGGGGAACCGGCCAGGCAGAGACAGCAAGGGCGGTTCGTTGCTCCAGAGCCTTTCCATTCACCTTCACACTCCTGGGCCAGACTACACTCAATCATATGACCCACTGAAGAGATGAGTCTTCAGTAAAGACTTAAAGGTTGAGACCGCGTTTATGTCTCTCACGTGGGTAGGCAGACCGTTCCATAAAAATGGAGCTCTATAGGAGAAAGCCCTGCCTCCGGCTGTTTGCTTAGAAATTCTAGGGACAATTATTAATCATATCTCCCCTAGACAGAAGAATCAGGCCTCTCTCCCTACATCTCTCCTAGACAGAAGAATCAGGCCTCTCTCCCTGCATCTCCCCTAGACAGAAGAATCAGGCCTGTCTCCCTGCATCTCTCCTAGACAGAAGAATCAGGCCTCTCTCCCTGCATCTCTCCCCTAGACAGAAGAATCAGGCCTGTCTCCCTGCATATCTCCCTTAGACAGAAGAACCAGGCCTGTCTCCCTGCATCTCTCCTAGACAGAAGAATCAGGCCTGTCTCCCTGCATCTCTCCTAGACAGAAGAATCAGGCCTCTCTCCCTGCATCTCCCCTAGACAGAAGAATCAGGCCTGTCTCCCTGCATCTCTCCTAGACAGAAGAATCAGGTCTGTCTCCCTGCATCTCTCCTAGACAGAAGAATCAGGCCTGTCTCCCTGCATATCTCCCCTAGACAGAAGAATCAGGCCTCTCTCCCTACATCTCTCCTAGACAGAAGAATCAGGCCTCTCTCCCTGCATCTCCCCTAGACAGAAGAATCAGGCCTGTCTCCCTGCATCTCTCCTAGACAGAAGAATCAGGCCTCTCTCCCTGCATCTCCCCTAGACAGAAGAATCAGGTCTGTCTCCCTGCATCTCTCCTAGACAGAATAATCAGGTCTGTCTCCCTGCATCTCTCCTAGACAGAAGAATCAGGCCTGTCTCCCTGCATCTCTCCTAGACAGAAGAATCAGGTCTGTCTCCCTGCATCTCTCCTAGACAGAAGAATCAGGTCTGTCTCCCTGCATCTCTCCTAGACAGAAGAACCAGGCCTGTCTCCCTGCATCTCTCCTAGACAGAAGAATCAGGTCTGTCTCCCTGCATCTCTCCTAGACAGAAGAATCAGGCCTCTCTCCCTGCATCTCTCCCCTAGACAGAAGAATCAGGCCTGTCTCCCTGCATATCTCCCCTAGACAGAAGAATCAGGCCTGTCTCCCTGCATATCTCCCCTAGACAGAAGAATCAGGTCTGTCTCCCTGCATCTCTCCTAGACAGAAGAATCAGGTCTGTCTCCCTGCATCTCTCCTAGACAGAAGAATCAGGCCTCTCTCCCTGCATCTCTCCTAGACAGAAGAATCAGGTCTGTCTCCCTGCATCTCTCCTAGACAGAAGAATCAGGCCTCTCTCCCTGCATCTCTCCCCTAGACAGAAGAATCAGGCCTGTCTCCCTGCATATCTCCCCTAGACAGAAGAACCAGGCCTGTCTCCCTGCATTTCTCCTAGACAGAAGAATCAGGCCTGTCTCCCTGCATCTCTCCACTAGACAGAAGAATCAGGCCTGTCTCCCTGCCTCTCCCCTAGACAGAAGAATCAGGCCTGTCTCCCCGCCTCGCCCCTAGACAGAAGAATCAGGCCTGTCTCCCTGCCTCTCCCCTAGACAGAAGAATCAGGCCTGTCTCCCTGACTCTCCCCTAGACAGAAGAATCCGGCCTGTCTCTTAGAAGACTGACACTGGTCACTGCACCAGAGAGAAGGACCACCATTCTGGTGATGGTTTTAGCACCCAGCTTGACCCTCATATCAAGTGAAATCAGACACCGGCACCTAACAGCTTTGTTACTTGACCTGCTGATAAGTCAGTGCTTCTTTTCCCCACACTAAGGCTGATCTCAGAACTGCTGATACCTCCAAGAAGAGCCTAATCTACTGCAGACAGTGTTAATCTGTTCATTTAGTGTGCTATCTCTTCATCTTGGTCTGATAGCTGTGTAGTCCTGAACACCTCTACCATCTCCCAGATCACTGGTTGCTGTGGTGCTGTTTTTGTTGTGTTTTTGTCTGTTTTTGTTGATGTTTCTCTTGTGTTTTTGTCTGAGAGATGGACCAGGTACTGTCTTGTTTGTGCTATCTGAGTAAGGGGTGACAGTATGGATAGTAAGGACTGAATAAGGGGTGATAGTAAGGACTGAATAAGGGGTGATAGTAAGGACTGAATGAGGGGTGATAGTAAGGACTAAATAAGGGGTGATAGTAAGGACTGAATAAGGGGGGATAGTAAGGACTAAATAAGGGGTGATAGTAAGGACTGAATAAGGGGTGATAGTAAGGACTGAATAAGAGGTGATGGTAAGGACTGAATAAGGGGTGATAGTAAGGACTGAATAAGGGGTGATAGTAAGGACTGAATAAGGGGTAATAGTAAGGACTAAATAAGGGGTGATGGTAAGGACTGAATAAGGGGTGATAGTAAGGACTGAATAAGGGGTGATAGTAAGGGCTGAATAAGGGGTGATAGTAAGGACTGAATAAGGGGTGATAGTAAGGACTGAATGAGGGGTGATAGTAAGGACTGAATAAGGGGTGATAGTAAGGACTGAATGAGGGGTGATAGTAAGGACTGAATGAGGGGTGATAGTAAGGGCTGAATAAGGGATGATAGTAAGGACTGAATAAGGGGTGATAGTAAGGACTGGATAAGAGGGGATAGTAAGGACTGAAAAAGGGGTGATAGTCAGGGCTGAATAAGGAGAGATAGTTAGGACTGAATAAGGGATGATAGTAAGGACTGAATAAGGGGTGATAGTAAGGACTGAATAAGGGGTGATAGTAAGGACTGAATAAGGGGGGATAGTAAGGACTGAATAAGGGGTGATAGTAAGGGCTGAATAAGGGGTGATAGTAAGGACTGAATAAGGGGTGATAGTAAGGACTGAATAAGGGGTGATAGTAAGGGCTGAATAAGGGGTGATAGTAAGGGCTGAATAAGGGGTGATAGTAAGGACTGAATGAGGGGTGATAGTAAGGACTGAATAAGGGGTGATAGTAAGGGCTGAATAAGGGGTGATAGTAAGGGCTGAATAAGGGGTGATAGTAAGGGCTGAATAAGGGGTGATAATAAGGACTGAATAAGGGGTGATAGTAAGGACTGAATAAGGGGTGATAGTAAGGACTGAATAAGGGGTGATAGTAAGGACTGAATAAGGGGTGATAGTAAGGACTGAATAAGGGGGGATAGTCAGGGCTGAATAAGGGGTGATAGTAAGGACTAAATAAGGGGTGATAGAAAGGGCTGAATAAGGGGTGATAGTAAGGGCTGAATAAGGGGTGACAGTAAGGACTGAATAAGGGGTGATAGTAAGGACTGAAAAAGGGGTGATAGTAAGGACTGAATAAGGGGTGATAGTAAGGACTGAATCATCCAAAAACACTAAAGTGTATCCTGACTATGATCTTTCCTTTGACCCCAGGTCGCCTCCAATAATAATAATAATAATAATAATAATCTTAGCCCCCTCTGTCTTTCCCAACATATCGCTCTCACCTCTCTGTGTGTTTTGATTGTGCCCCCCCACCCCTACCCCTCTCCCAAAATAGGAAGTCCATGTAGGAAAATGGGGCTTGTGTGTCAGTCCACTTAGAAGTGAGGAAATCAAGAAAGAAACTGAAGAAAGTAGCGGCAGGAACACAGAGGAACAGAATTAGTGGTGGAGGGTACAGAGTAACACAATTAGTGATGGAGGTTACAGAGTAACAGAATTAGTGATGGAGGTTACAGAGTAACATAATTAGTGGTGGAGGTTACAGAGTAACAGAATTAGTGGTGGAGGTTACAGAGTAACATAATTAGTGGTGGAGGTTACAGAGTAACAGAATTAGTGGTGGAGGTTACAGAGTAACAGAATTAGTGGTGGAGGTTACAGAGTAACATAATTAGTGGTGGAGGTTACAGAGTAACAGAATTAGTGGTGGAGGGTACAGAGTAACAGAATTAGTGGTGGAGGTTACAGAGTAACAGAATTAGCGGTGGAGGTACAGAGTAACAGAATTAGTGGTGGAGGGTACAGAGTAACAGAATTAGTGGTGGAGGGTACAGAGTAACAGAATTAGTGATGGAGGTTACAGAGTAACATAATTAGTGGTGGAGGTACAGAGTAACAGAATTAGTGGTGGAGGTTACAGAGTAACAGAATTAGCGGTGGAGGTTACAGAGTAACAGAATTAGTGGTGGAGGTACAGAGTAACAGAATTAGTGGTGGAGGTACAGAGTAACAGAATTAGTGGTGGAGGTACAGAGTAACAGAATTAGTGGTGGAGGTACAGAGTAACAGAATTAGTGGTGGAGGTTACAGAGTAACAGAATTAGCGGTGGAGGGTACAGAGGCCAGTGGGGTTTCTGGCTGAGGTCCATGTTGATAACACACACACAGACTTCTGGAATGACTGTTATGTTTCAAAGCAACCTGGACTCAGGAGTAGACGTAACATAGTAAATGTCCATGACACTCCAATTAGTATGATATGTTACATTTCGTATGGTATGAATTAATTTGTGGATGTCCATCCTCCATTGTATATGATATGTTAGGAATTCCTATTTGTTGTGGCTAGGTGGCTAATGTGAGCTAGGCTAGGGGTTAGACTTAGGGGTTAAGGTCAGGGTTAAGTGTAGGCTTAAGATTAGGGTTAAGGTTTAGGGTTAGGAGTTAGATTAAAGGGTTCAAGTTAGGGGAAGGGTTAGCTAACCTGCTAAGTAGTTGCACAGTAGTGAAAAGTAGTACCCCGAACAACCACCCTACTTTTGTTTTTTCCTTAAGTAACCTTCTGTTCTATGTAACCATACCAAATGTAACAATTCATACTATATTGATTGTCCCGGTTTACATTTACTATGTTACGTCTAGTCTACGAGACCAGGCTGGTCAAAGCAGCCATCTCTGATGCTATCTACAGGACTTTTTGGTTGGCAGAATTACAAATGTTATTTTGATTACCCAGTGCAGTGTGGCAGGCAGGGAAGCAGGCAGGGTTGCAGGCAGGGTGGCAGGCAGGGTGGCAGGCAGGGTGGCAGGCAGTGTGGCAGGCAGGGTGGCAGGCAGGGTGGCAGGCAGGGTGGCATGCAGTGTGGCAGGCAGGGTGGCAGGCAGTGTGGCAGGCAGGGTGGCAGGCAGGGTGGCAGGCAGGGTGGCGGGCAGGGTGGCGGGCAGTGTGGCGGGCAGGGTGGCGGGCAGGGTGGCGGGCAGGGTGGCAGGCAGGGTGGCAGGCAGCCACTTACTGTGTGTGTCTGGATAAGGGTGTTGTAACCTCACAGAGATTACTGTGTGTGTTTGCGTGTGTGTGTGTGTGTGTGTGTGTGTGTGTGTGTGTGTGTGTGTGTGTGTGTGTGTGTGTGTGTGTGTGTGTGTGTGTGTGTGTGTGTGTGTGTGTGTGTGTGTGTGTGTGTGTGTGTGTGTGTGTGTGTGATTGTGTGTGTGTGTGTGTGTGTGTGTGCGTGCGTGCGTGCGTGCCTGCGTGCGTGTTTGTGTGTGTGTGTCATTCTCAAGGTCTCCAACAGCCACACTACAGTATCTGACAGTCTTCATTGATCTCTCAATTAGTAACTCATCTCACGTTGAGGTAACCATTATCCAGTACACATTCATTAGGTATTTCCCCACAGTAACTTTGTAACTTCATTTTACCACTTCAGCTTTTAAGGAAGATGCCAAAAGATGATCAAAAAGTGGACTTGTATGATCACAGTGTGTTGTGGTATGATGGTATTATGAACATAGAGTGTTGTGATATGATGATCCCTTTAATATGCTAGTGTTGCTGTGTATTGTGGGAATTGTGGGAGGGTAGGTTCTCAGGCTGATTACATAAAGGTTTGAATTGCTTCTTTAATCAAAGAATGCAACAATTATCATCGCCATGGAGACAGACGCCTGAGCCACGCAATCAACCTCACATCAAAGAGACAGGAAAAGTATTCAGAGTGCACACAAGCACACAAAACACATACACACACACACACACACACACACACACACACACACACACACAAACCCACCGCCATGTATCAGCAACATCTTTCGGGGGGGTAAAATGATATCTGACAGCAAGACTTAAAATGCCATCCATAGACATGTGAGTGCTCAGATGAAAGCAATATTTCCCCCAACAAGTCTTAACGTCTTTGTTTTAGAAAGTGCCTGGGCCGGTGATTTATCTAATGGAATGCTTGTGGAATCACACACTGAATATTAAACAGGACTTGAGGGAGGGAAAAAAAATATATAGACAGGTTTCGGTAGGGGGAGGGATAAAAATACATAAAAACCTTCCGTCAAGTTCCTGTGGGTGCAAAGTGGGTCTGTTTTCCACGGCTTGGTCCACACGCTGACAGCTTTATGCCTGCGGTCCCATGTTTTAACGGCAGCTTTGGACGAACCCTAAACCCTACTCCCAATGCCACCGACTCTCTCCTGCTGACTCTCTATCAACCAATGTACAGGTCTATCTAGAGAGAAATGAGCAGGGAGGAATAGAAGAAGGAGAAGGAGAAGAAGAAGTACTGTATTGTCTATGGTCACCAGCCCAGACTCCAAATGGATCATATTGTATTGTCACATAGAACCAGAGAGTTATCTTGTTCCTTTATCCCACTGAAAAGCATTGAAGTCCACTATCAGATTGAACATTTCAGATGTAGTGCAACCAAACAAATGGAACTATAGGATCAGCGAGATGATGGAGCGTGAAATCTTTCCTCTCAACAGGTGTTAGAGATGTCTTGGGCTGAACCCAAACAGAACCTTGGCTGAGCTCCCTGAGCCACAGCAAACCGGAGATGGTCACAGTGTTTAAATCCATCCACTCCCAGAACCTCTTTTGCTCTCTAAACCTCTCCTAACCCCCGTTTAAAAAACACTTTCTTTTCTCCCCCCTTTCATTTTTTCATCAGGGAGGAGGGCCCGCCGTGGAGAGGGGTCTGCTGGGACATGTCTAGGGGAAGGAGGGGGGTGGGGAGAAAAGTGGAGTAGAGCAGTAGGTGTATGACCTAAACCGGTCCAATATCTTTACAATTCAAAATGCATCAATCTGCTGCCTCCCACCTACTCCCCCTCCATCTCCCAGGGGAGAGAGGGCCATAGTGAGAACATCCAGCTATAGTGTGGCCCTTGATGACAGTATCAAGTGTTTATGAGAATAGCCTGCCATGTTTGCTCTGGGCCTGGGTTCGGTTGGTTGGAGGAGGCTCAACATAGTACTGCCATTCTACAGCCCACAGGTGTTTATTTTACACCCGTGAAACAGAGCCTCTTTGAAACCCTGAAGTGTGTATCACTGTGTGTATCCAAAATAAATAAGCATGCACTGCCCAAGTGGCAAACCAAATATGCTTGTGTAAAGGGAAGTGTTGCCCTTTTGAAAGACAACTGATCAAATAATATACATACAGTTGCTTTCCTTGACTTTCACATGGTTTCAAGCAAAACCTGGGCTTAGGCTACTCTTTTTACTGAATGTCAAAATCTGATTAGCTAATATGCAACAAATGAGTGGCTTTCCTCAACTAGTTTTGGGATGGTTTAAGAAACACCCATTTACTCTTTTTATGGAATCATTGGGCAGTCGAAATCGCCCGTTTTTATGTTAGTGTTGCTTGAAGCCTGTTTTATGTTAGTGTTGCTTGAAGCCCGTTTTATGTTAGTGTTGCTTGAAGCCCGTTTTATGTTAGTGTTGCTTGAAGCCCGTTTTATGTTAGTGTTGCTTGAAGCCCGTTTTATGTTAGTGTTGCTTGAAGCCCGTTTTATGTTAGTGCTGCTTGAAGCCTGTTTTATGTTAGTGTTGCTTGAAGCCCGTTTTATGTTAGTGCTGCTTGAAGCTCGTTTTCTGTTAGTGTTGCTTGAAGCCTGTTATTATGTTAGTGCTGCTTGAAGTCTGTTTTATGTTAGTGTTGCTTGAAGCCCGTTTTATGTTAGTGTTGCTTGAAGCCCGTTTTATGTTAGTGTTGCTTGAAGCCTGTTATTATGTTAGTGCTGCTTGAACCCGTTTTATGTTAGTGCTGCTTGAAGCCTGTTATATGTTAGTGCTGCTTGAAGCCTGTTATTATGTTAGTGCTGCTTGAAGCCCGTTTTATGTTAGTGCTGCTTGAAGCCTGTTATTTTGTTAGTGTTTCTTGAAGCCTGTTATATGTTAGTGCTGCTTGAAGCCTGTTTTATGTTAGTGCTGCTTGAAGTCCATTTTATGTTAGTGCTGCTTGAAGCCCGTTTTATGTTAGTGTTGCTTGATGTCTGTTTTATGTTAGTGCTGCTTGAAGCCTGTTTTATGTTAGTGTTGCTTGAAGCCCGTTTTATGTTAGTGTTGCTTGAAGCCCGTTTTATGTTAGTGTTGCTTGAAGCCTGTTATTATGTTAGTGCTGCTTGAAGCCCGTTTTATGTTAGTGCTGCTTGAAGCCCGTTTTATGTTCGTGCTGCTTGAAGCCCGTTTTATGTTAGTGCTGCTTGAAGCCTGTTATATGTTAGTGCTGCTTGAAGCCTGTTATTATGTTAGTGCTGCTTGAAGCCCGTTTTATGTTAGTGCTGCTTGAAGCCTGTTATTTTGTTAGTGTTTCTTGAAGCCTGTTATATGTTAGTGCTGCTTGAAGCCTGTTAATATGTTAGTGCTGCTTGAAGCCCGTTTTAGGTTAGTGCTGCTTGAAGTCCATTTTATGTTAGTGCTGCTTGAAGCCCGTTTTATGTTAGTGCTGCTTGAAGTCCGTTTTATGTTAGTGCTGCTTGAAGCCCGTTTTATGTTAGTGCTGCTTGAAGCCCGTTTTATGTTAGTGCTGCTTGAAGCCCGTTTTATGTTAGTGCTGCTTGAAGCCCGTTTTATGTTAGTGCTGCTTGAAGCCCATTTTATGTTAGTGCTGCTTGAAGCCTGTTATTATGTTAGTGCTCCTCCCCATCATCCTCCTTCTTCTCTTTCTCCCTTTTCTCCTCCTCCTTCTCCTCCTTTTCTTTCTCCCTCCTCTCTCCCTCCTCTCTCCCTCCTCTCTCCTCCTCCTCCTCCTCCTCCTTCTCTTTATCCTTCTTCTCCTCCTCCTCCTCCTCCTCCTCCTCCTCCTTCTCTTTATCCTTCTTCTCCTCCTCCTTCTCCTCCTTCTCTTTCTCCCTCCTCTCTCCCTCCTCTCTCCTCCTTCTCTTCCTTCTCTTTCTCTTTCTTCTTCTCCTCCTCCTCCTCCTCCTTCTCTTTATCCTTCTTCTCCTCCTCCTCCTCCTCCTCCTCCTCCTCCTCCTTCTCTTTATCCTTCTTCTCCTCCTCCTTCTCCTCCTCCTCCTTCTCTTTCTCCTTATTCTCCTCCTTCTCCTCCTTCTCCTCCTCCTCCTCCTTCTCCTCCTCCTCCTCCTTCTCCTCCTCCTCCTTCTCTTTCTCCTTCTTCTCCTCGTTCTCCTCCTGCTCCTTCTCCTCCTTCTCCTCCCCATCCTCCTCCTCCTACTCTCTTTTCATTTAGGTTTCTCAAAGGGTGACATATCTAAAATGAGTGGATTTCTCTTTAGTTGAAACACCACAGTGTTTAATCTTCATTGGGCACTTTTAGAATGTCCTTCCCTGACTTTCTGTTGATAATGGTTCATTTCATCCACGTCACCCAGAAGTGATTCAGTCCAATCTCTTTATGGTGACTATAGAGAAGAGAGATACCATGGGAAATGTAGCTAATTGAAACTCTTGTGAAGAGTCAAACATTTGTTTTCGGCGCAAATTCACCAATGGAGTCACATCAATTTATGTAGATCAGGGTTCATCAGCCACACATTGTCCTCGGGATATGGGAACATTCTGTCTCATAGAAACT